>NW_028301565.1:8697500-8700000 GCF_042242905.1 Orbicella faveolata
TCAAAAACAGAAGGCCAAACAATATACAGAAAACCTCGCCGCAAAGTTACAAAATTCAACTCAAAATTCTACCTTTTCCTGGGTTATTTGGCTCTGAACAACCCGACCCAGGAGCTACGCTTTTAGGCTGGCCTAAATCTATATATTATGCTCCGAGCTAACGGAAAAGGTGGGTTTTTCAGGGTCGAAAACAAGACTTCAATCTCGCGTTGGGAATGAATAATAAGATCAGCTCACGCTAGTTGTAAGCTTACGCGTATGTTTTTGCGTTTGTTCTGACTTAAGAATATAGCAAGAAAACTCTCTACTCTGGTATCGCGTTAATTTGTGAGTTTCTCAGACAATGGTTCATCATAACAAAAACCTGTTTTGATGGTTTCTTATTGTTTCTGCTTGTTTGGTGAGTTTGCAAAAGTTTTTGAAAGGAAAGTCTGACGCGTACAATTAGCTCGTGCACTTTCAAGCCCGAGTCGGTGTTTTCAATTGTCAACCAATCTTGACAAAGATTTCTTTCGTTATCTTTTGTGCTGAGATGCTGTAACAAATTTCACGAACGTAAAAAAGGCTACTGACATCATGTGTGTTTCTTCAACATAAGCATAGTGAAGTTTTACACTGCGAAAATGAAAATAGACAAGGAGTTTTGATAACTCGATCAACAAAATCGAAATCGTTATTCCAAGTTGATTAAAGAAAGCGTCATCGTAACTTTGCTGATTATTTCTGCTTTATTCACATATTTTCCGCTTAGCTTTTAATATGTTCTCAAACATTTATCAATCTTAAACATATTTAAAAACTATAGAGTTATTGATGAGTTAATAAAGATGGTGAATTTTAAGCTCGGTAATGAAATGTGAAGGTGAATTGATCGTAGCAGTATATGCAGGACACCTATCATATATGAACTCAGTTAAATGTTCTTGCTCTCCATGAGTTCTCGTAGCTCAGTGGATAGAGCGCCCGCCCGGTGTTCGGGAGGTCATGGGTTCGATTCCTTTCGGGGACTCAGAATTTTTTCTTTGTCCCACGCTCGTGTCATGTTGATTAATTCACCTTCACATTTCATTATCGAGCTTAAAATTCACCATCTTTATTAACTTATCACTACTCACGATGAATTCGATAGCGTTGATCCTAGCAGTATGCAGGACACCTATCATATATGAACTCAGTTAAATGACCTTGCTCTCCATGAGTTCTCGTAGCTCAGTGGATAGAGCGCCCGCCCGGTGTTCGGGTTCGATTCCTTTCGGGGACTCAGAATTTTTTCTTTGTCCCACGCTCGTGTCATGTTGATTAATTCACCTTCACATTTCATATAGAGTTATTGTTTGAGTTCGATTTACGCTTTCACACGAAAGTGCGGCGGTCGAAGTACAATTTGTCATGTTTACTGACTGTACAAAACACGCATCGGCGGGCGCTCTCATTCATCGACAACAGAGAATTTACTGGATTTTTATACGAATAAAACTGAGCAGTATCTGCGGACGTAAAGTTATTGGGCCTTGATGAAACATCAAGCGTTGCTTACAATTCAAGCGAAACTCAAAATAGCAATTATTTTGTTTTACCTTTCGGTCACGATAGACTGACAAATTCCTCGCAAGCGTGTGGCAAGAGGAGCTAGGAAACTATGAAGTCCTGAAGCTCTGCTATGTCTAAATATATCCAGCTAGTTTTTTGCTGTGTAATGGAAAAGCTGTTAACATTCAACATATGTGAAATTTAAAGTGGAGTAATGTACAGTCCACGTAAAAGAAGCATCCGTCGGAACACAACTTGGTCAGCGATATATATAAGCTTACAGCGGAACATACCTAAATTCGACACTGTCTTACTTCACTCAAACTGGAGCAGCTTACGACGAAAATACTTAAGAAAAATTCCAACAGACGTAAACGCGTTGAGTTGTGGACCAAAAACATGAAAAATTTCGGGAATTTCGGACGCCATTTCCCTCGCGCGACATCCGCAAAAATCCTCGCAGCATGTACGTGCGTGTGTCGCAGGCGATGGCGCAATTTGTTCTAAAAATAGAATTGTTGTCCCATATCATGGGGACAACCCCAATACTAGAAATGCCACGCGCTTACGGTCTCCGTCCCCGATTATGGCTCCTGTTCTCGCGCATTTAAGATTCCTTGCTGCTGAAGTTCCTTCATAATAAACTATCTTTTATGACTCGCTTCGAACACTTTACTCCTGTGAAGAACCAGCGTTTCTCTGGTCAGTGGGTACATGTAAGTCAGAATGTTAAGAAAGAGTTGATATTGGTCGAATAAAAAGAAAATTCTGCGATCTAAACAGTTGCTTTTAAAGCATCACATTTCTACTCAGAATGAAGGAAAACATAGCCTGCGAACCCGTCCCCGCTCCGATCTCTTCGCTCTCCGAATTCTTCTGTTTCGCGCTGGCCGAAATTTTTTTTCGTCCTCGCCAGGAACCTGTTCGCAGGCTAAGGAAAACAGGTCTCAGCTATTTCCATTTTTTAAAA
>NW_028301565.1:8702500-8735000 GCF_042242905.1 Orbicella faveolata
TCTCTGTCAGCATCCCTGTTATTGCTGTCAAGTTCCGAAATTTTTTCAGAACCTTTCTTTTCTCTTACCACGAATATTTGCCCGCCTTATACGATAACTATAGCTTCACCCGCGTGGCGAACTTTCGCTTCTTCACTCGTTGATGTATTTTCATTCGTTCTTCGCTGTTTTCGCTTTTTCGAACCGGTCCATGGTTTAAACGTGGTCTATGTTTACTTATAACTTAATAGAGACACGCCTAATGCTGGCTAGTCAGAACAACAATGCTGATCAACTGAGTAGTCAATTCGTGACATCCATATAGGTAATTCCCGCGAAAATCGTCTCGGTTGATTGCATACGCGCCATAGGGCTGTCAATCAAGAGGTAAACTTTTACTTCCGGTTAAAACGTAAAACCGCCATTTCTCCGCCAATATTTAGCCTTTTTCAAATTTTTTTTTCAGAAATTAGAGATTATTCTTCGACCACTATTTTGACCCAAAAATCCAAATTTGAAGAAAATTGCCGACCCGAAGGTATACTGTAACCTTAAGGTTGCAAAAAATATTTTGCTAGATACAGAATACTTAAAATAAATGTTAAGCTTTATGTGTCATTTAAGAGATTGATTGTTGTTGTTTTTCTTAACCTTATGCGAAATAAATTTTACCGAGGGTTAATATTTTTCTCCTTTGAACATCGCTTGCTGCAAAGGTATGTTAGCTAAATATTTAATACAGTCCTGTTGGAACATGAAATTTGAATACTGGTAGTTTTATTGCTGTATCAATAAATTTCCTTCGCGAGATTTGCAAACTTCCAACAATAATGAAGACAAAATTACTTTTTCTTAAACTATCCCGAGTACGATAGAAAGTGTTGCCAGTATGAAAGATATTAAGATATGCGACTAAACACAATGTCTATTTTACACAATTTTATTTTCATTTACAGTTCATCACAAGTGAAAACTTGCGCATCTTGCTCGGGTTTCTCTTATTAAGTTCCATGCACATGACTCTTGAGCCATTTAAATTTGTCTTTCCCATATTAAACAATGCCAAATAAGTATGTCAGAAGTGTAGCAAGGTCACATTTAAGTGTAGTTCTCGGATAAATATTCAGTCTGGCATTGTAGTCATCATTGATGACTTTGGTCCTAACCTATCATTACACCTTCGATTTTGCATGAATTTTGTGGAAAATGCCATTAAACTTGTTGTTAGGGAACATCAACTCAAGAATTCCTTCCCACAAGACATACAGAAGGCGCATGTTTAAGCTGCAGTCAAGTGGAAGTGTCAAACACTCAACAAACTCCTGCCATTGTCACCTCTAAACCAAGGAAGAGCTTGAGTTCCTCTGGAATACTACCAAAAATCTTTGTTTTACCAGCGACTCGTGTTCTAACCTTGACATCTTAGCTTTCTTTCTTTCTGGAGAAGCTTCATCCAAAATTCCACCAAGCAAGTAGGAATCTCTAAATAAAACTTGACGTATTCTGCTATCTGCTCTGCTGAAGTCATGGAGTTCACATAGTCAACAATTTTGCGATCGATTCTTTCTCCATATAAGTGGTTTTGATTATTTGCTTCAGAAACACAACAATTCGTCACCTCCGCAGCCATACGTTTTTGTCTTTCAGGTCAAATATTCCATCCATGAGCAACAACAGAATTCTCAGAGGAATATTGTCATCTTCCTCCAAATCAGTGTCTGCATATAACTGTCTGGCATCCTCTTTCAAGTCATGTCTCTGCCCTGGCTTGGTGAAAATCTTGTGCACCCCTCCTGATAAGCTGTCTGGTACAGTCTTAATCGCATGGGACACATGACGAATTGGAGCCACAAGGGTATCTACCTTTCTAGCAAACTGTCCCTTCTCACGAGCATATGCTCCAGGTATCAGAAAGTTGTTTACTATTTCAAACATGCCCAAATGTTGGCCAAGAACTTCTGTGGACAAAAGAGTCTGTGGGTACGCATCCAAAATATTTCGTTTTTTCTACGGGAAATTCTTGTCCAAATTGTGAAATGTTCGTTTTCCATGGGAAGCAGAAGAGTAGATATTGACCCAAACTTCTCCTTGAGATGCAGATGTAAATCATCAAAATCACTGTATCGTCTGAAAACTGTCCAAGATTTTGTTCCTTATGAACTTTCTTCGTAAACATTGATGGTGTACACCGCATACGTTCTGCCAGCATCGTAACATGAATTTGTCTCTGTGATGGTAGCATTGAGTCTGATATCATCATCAGGGGTCCACAGTTTAACCGCTGGTGCACGTTCCTGCTCTGGTTGGCACAACTCACTGTTAATACTTGCAACATCATCATCATCTGCGTTAGAAGCCATTTCAAGATCATCTGACTTCTCCAAAGGTATTTCCAAATCCAGTAGACATCTGATGTAAGCTTGGCTTTTTAGAAAAGCCCCATAAAATGATTCCTGACCATGGATTTCATACACCTTAGCCTGACAATCATCAAACAATTTGGGGGACGGTTTCTCTTGAGCAATGCGGTTAACAATGTTCTTTGGCATCTCCTTTGATAGCACTACTCCGGGATCAGCCATTTCTGACAGGTACTGGTCAAAAATATTTTGAGCTGCCAGTCGTAATACTTCCACGTCAGCAGCTGGGATGCCAATGTTCTCATTCTCGCCACCATCACTTTCTTTGATCAGTTGCTGTTCCAGACTGAGTGATAGCTGTTGCTCAGCAGTTACACGGTAACTCTCAACTGCCAACCAGAAGTAAAGATACACCTGTCCGTTGATGTTGTTCATAAACTCAATAAAATAAGACAAGGCAGTGTTGTTATCTAAAATGACTTGAAGAGGAAGGGATGGCAGCGGTTGGTTTGGTGCGAGTAATTTGCCAAGCTCGTCAGGCTGTTCTAAGGTCATTGCAGGCAGTTCTCCATCCTCATACTTCAAAAGTCTTTGCTTCACATATCTCCCTTACGAACAAAAGACTACGTAGTTGCTGTCTCGCGGCAACATCAGTCGCATCTGATGCTTCTGAATCATGTGCTCTCAATTTAGCAATCTCTTGCTCAACTTTGTCTTTCGTACCCTCCACATCTTCTACAGCCGTGATGCGTTCCCTGATCATTGTCATGAAGGCATCTCTTGTAAATGCCGAGTCTTGATACAGCCAAGCGATTGTCTGATTGACATAATCTGGGTCACAAACCATGGACACTGTTGGGAAAAGCACGGATGTGGCAATCATTTCCCTGAAAAAATATCTGAATGGTTTGTTGAGTTATTTTTTTGTAAAAAAATACCTCTTAGTCGGCGCGTCGGCTATGTTATGGACGGGCCAATGGATGAGTGAGTGAGTGAGTGAGTGAGTGAGTGAGTGAGTAGTAGTAGTATATCTTTATTGCGCCTTACTCTCCAAAGGGAGGTACTGGTCTGTTTACAATAAAGGTTTAACATTAACTAGTACAATAAGAAATAACATTCACTTGATTCTTTTATAATTCAAATAAAATTAAATAAAAATTATAATGCTCATTTCGTTTGTAAGTTGAGAATCTCTTTTCTTTTTTTAAACATTAAGTTGATATATTTACCTATTATTTTTGATGTAACTCTATTGTCAGCTCTAAGTAAGTACTTAGTTCTCTCGTTATCGCTCAGATTTGCGTAAAGTGCATCTTTGTTTGAAATGTGAGAATGGAGCTCAACTCTTATGGTAGCGTACCCCCGGTGAGTGAGTGAGTGAGTGAGTGAGAGATGTATGTATGTCACACCAATCAGACTGGATCTACTATAAACAGCCAATCAAATTTCTTGTTGTAAAGGTAAATGGCATGTGAAAAGATTTGATCCCAATAGAGTTCAGAACGGCCATATTTATTCTTCTATTAGAGGAGGAAGTATTCATATACTGGGTTTACTTCGACATTTTCTGTGGGTTAGGCTGAGGATTTTAGTTATGAACGAGATGAGACTTGAGGTTTGAAACAGTTCGTGAGTTAGTACCATGCAAATGCAACGAGATATTTTCATTTTTAGTTACAAAGGTAACTTGATACTTTTGTTTTTCACAAGGAGTAAATTCAATTAGAGGTCACGAATCGTCGCTTCTGGTTCTTAGGACATGTTTTAGAGGAGACGAGACTAATTAGATTTGAAAGAGTTCTAACGTTTACAATAGTAAGTGCAGGTAACGATTGTTTTGTTCTTGTTGCATGCAAATATAACGAGATATTTTTATTTTTTAGTTACAAAGGGTAATTTGGCACTCTTGTTTTTCACAAGAGAGTAAATTCAATTAGAGCTGACGAATCGTCACCACTCTTTCCCACGAGATGTTTGCTATCTTTAGATACAAATGGTAACTTAACACTTTAGTTTTTTATATGGGAGTAAATTCAATTAGAGCTGACAAGTTATCGGCTATTGTTTCCAGGATATAAAACAAAAAAGAAGCTTTCATTTCTGGACGGTTTTACGTCTCTGCAGTAGCAGTTTAATAGTTTTATTTGATGACATTTATTTCAGTCCGATATTTTTAAAGGTAAAAAGTATGAACAATGCTCAAATGTTCTTTGAAGACTACGTGGCACCAAGTTAATGCGTCAGTCAATTCCAGCAGTGCCCAACCCCCCCCCCCCCCGGGCTAACCCCCGGGCATTAGCATCTTTTTTTAAAAAATGGGCAAATTCCCCGGGGTGGGGACACATAAGCTGTCTAAATGCCCCGGGGTGGGGACTAAGAAAGAGGGCAAATGCCCAGCCCCTGGGATCGTCGCCTTCCAACACCTCTGCAGTGTTTTTATTAATCAGTGACTAAAACGTTCAACTGTTCAGTATTTTAATGTAACGGTAAGACTTCAAGGACAACGGTACGTGTTAGTTGATTCTGATTTATTTCTTTATATTTGTTTTTAACAGTTTGCTAGAGGATAGCTGGGATCGCGGCGGACGTGCCTCCAGCCGCGAGCGATGATAGGTGCCTGTTTTCGCAGGCTACTTTTTCTGTGAAGAATCAAGACATTTTAAATGATGAGGCATTGCATTCAAGCTCGCAAGATCTGTCTTGAAGATCGCATCATTTGAATTCGCAAACCTTAAGTATTTTAACTCCACTTTCATGAATTTAAAAAATGCTAGGCTAGTTTTGAATGCGAAATGCAAAATTGTCGTGTTCACGTCAGTGATTGTTTTGTGATAAACAAAATATAGTTCACCTTGTCGCTTATATTTATATGCTTAAAAGTAATGAAGAAATATCTAAAATTGAGAAAATGCACCTTTAGAACATCTACAAGTTTCTCTAGTCCCTGACGGACAAGTCACTGTTCGACAAACGCCTCGTCTTTCCCGATGAACTCATCCATAGCACTTTCGAAAACACGTGTGTCAAATGCCCGGGGGTCGCCCCGGGGTACGCAAATGCCCAGCTCCCGGGCCGCGATAAAATTGCAGATGCCCCACCCCCGGGACTGACAACGCGTGCAAATGCCCCGCGGTTGCCCGGGGGGGGGGATGGGCACTGCTGGAATTGACTGATGCATAACGTGCAATTTAATTAAATCAGACGTTCAACGAGTCAGAGAGGTTTTTTCTCTCTTTCTTTCTATTTTCGGTGAAGTAGTGTTGTGTTGTGTTGTGTAAAAAGGGTAAACTTACGACTCGTAAAAAAATGCGATAAGGTCTCTTATTTAACTTGAATATTTTTGAGCAAAAATTCCTCTTGGGGGTTGGAAGGGCTATGTGATCGGTGAGTGAGGGAGTTATGCATGTGCGCGTGTCACACCAATCACAGTGTGGGTTGTATCAAAGAACGAATCAAATTGCCCGTTAGGAAATAAGATGGTATCTACATTAATCTGGAGACGTGTCAGATTACTGTAGTTTGTTCAGGCAAACATTTTATGGCTTACTATTTAGCTATCTTACCATGACCGATGTAACATCGCATGTACATCACAAATTCCCAGTTTCTTTCTTGCTGTACATCGCAACCAAAAAAACTTGTCAAATTAACCAAATCATTACTGTAAACAGCTCCATGAATGCTCCTATCTCCGACACTTCACCAAAAAAATAACTCTTGCACGCCTTGCGTGCCTATGTTTATGAAAGTCTGCTGGAGGCAGCAAGAGCAGCAGATAGCAGCATTTCACTGATGTCTGAGAGATAGTCTTTCTTCTTTCTCTTTTCCCCACAAACAGGCGCTTTTGGGAACATCAAACAAATGGTGGCCTTGTTTGATGAAGTAAGAAATCCCAGAGTTCCCAAAGTATGGAGAGCGTGCATGAGGCAAAAAATAATGTAAGAATGATTTTCCACAGAGATACTAGTGTTGTATTTTGTCCTTGTGGGACGGGGGAAGGAGAGGGGGAGAAGAGAGGAGATCTTCTAGATCATTTAACATCGACCTTACCTTACATTTGTACATTTTTATATAACTATGTTCTTTACTTCCATGGTTGCCACTAATTTATTCACTACATATATATATTTATATACATGAGAGTTATATAAAAAATTGTTACCTGAACTCTCAGGCCAACAAAGGTGTCACATCGTCAGGAGGATCAATAAAGATTTCCAGTCCAAACCTCACAGCATAAGCGAACGTAGAGAGTTAAAAAATTGTGAGGACGGACAACTTCTGACCATGGCTAGATCAGCATAACTACAAGCATTCTTTAGACCCATAGCTGTGCCATGGATTTGAATAAAGAAATTTTCCTTAAAAACAGAATGGATACTTTTCAAAGTTCTGAGTACAAAGGGTACCTTGTTAACCAGGGCTATCCCTCTAAATTAGTTTCTGATCAATTCTCCAAAGCCTCCGCCATTCCTAGAAATGATTTACTTAGGGCTCGTGGAAAGGAAACGAAGAAATAATTTCCATTTGTGATATCATTTAATCCAAATTTACCCGACGTGGGCAACATAATCAGAAAGCATTTGTTCATTCTACGATCCAACCCCAGATTAAAAGAACTTTTCCCTTGAAGCTCTATCAGACCATCTTTTCGTCGGTCAAAAAATCTCAAAGAATTATTAGCACCATCTCGTTTCAAAGCTGTCGAAGAGGGACAAATAAGTCATCAAAACAATGGTTGCTTCAAATGTGATAGGAATAGATGCGACCTTTGTCGAAATTTCTTTGTTGAATCCAAATCATTTCTTAGTTTTCAGACGCGCAAAAAATACACCATTCATTCCAGACTTTCTTGTGACTCAAAAAATGTAATTTATTTGCCTTCTTGCAAGAAATGTCGCTTGCCATACGTGGGATCTACTACTACCGATTTTAGAATTAGGTTTCGCAATCACAAGTCTGCTATGCTCACAAACAAAACAACTTGTGAAGTAGCAATACATTTTAAAAAAATCCCACACACTCTAGGTGATTGTTCGTTCCAATATATTGATCAGGTACAGACCGCAAACAACTCTGAGGAGATCGATAGGCTTCTAATTACAAAAGAGGCTTATTGGAGTGCTCAGCTGTTCTCTTTGGCACCCCATGGTTTAAATAAAAGGAATTTCATTCGAAAAACAGAATTTGCTATAATTAATTTCCTCTCCTATATTGTACGTTACTGATTAGTCGTTCAAAGGCCCTTTTCTTGGATTTTGTCAGCCTTTTAGGTGTTGATTAGACTAAAGGCCCTGTCAAGGGATCTTATTACGATTAATATTATTTAAGGGCCCAGGCGCCAAAGGCCTCGTTTTGGGATTTTGGTACAGTTGATGTTTTCAGTTATATGTAGGGGAGGGTTTAACTTTTTCTAATGCTTACCGCGTTGCCTCTTCGGTTATTTTATTCGTTTTAGCCAGTTTGTTTTTTTTAGTTTTTACTTTTTCTCTCTCATACTCTGCCGATTATTTTCATAGTAGCTTGTTTTCGATTCATTCAATATTTTTCGCCTTGTTGATTTTGTTTTCTGTCCTTTGTTAATTAGCACCACTTTCTGCTCTTTGACGTGATTTTGTACATTTATTAGTTGTCACTTGTAATTACTTAATCACTAGCACCTTAATCTTATTTAAAGCTCGTTTTTATTCAAAGGTTGTAATAACTGAAGGTCTCTGAACGAAACGTTTTTATTAAATTTTTCATTCTTTTTTACGTCACAAGTTTTCCGTCCTCACAATTTTTTAACTCTCTACGTTCGTTTATGCTGTGAGGTTTGGACTGGGAATCTTTACTGATCCTTCTGACATTGTGACACCTTTGTTGGCCTGAGAGTTCTGGTAACAATTTTTTATATTAAATTTTATATACATGTATATATTTGGAAGTGCCCCCCAATTTTGCCATAATGAGGACATGAACCCATACTGTCCAGTGCAAACCATGAACACAGCTCCCTTAAGTGTCCAAAAATAGAATCACAATCAGCCCATCAATCTAGCCTGAGAAAGTTCATCTGTATTATTTCTAAAATGTAACTAGCTTTTAGTATTTCCCAGTTTAACTTGGGTGATCAGGTTCTAATTTTGCTGGATTCACTCTTGTTTTTCTATGCTCTTCACAACCTTGAATACACCTGGTGCCTCTGAAATTTGAATTTACTAATCAGCAATTGGCAGGTGGGGAAATCTGTGTTGTCCTGACATTACATGTTTGTTCACAAAAGAGGCAGTTAAGTTGGGTCACTTTTTAGACTGGAAAGTGTATTCATGAAAAGAGATTTGAAATGCCAGAAATCAAAACAGATTTAAATAAATGAAAAATATGAAATATTTTGCACCTCTATGCTTTCAATTTGCCACCAGAACTGGGTCACCCACAACTGGCAAATTTGCTCTTTGAGTATAACAAGGTAGGATAGCGGTCATGCTATTCTGAAAATACCTTGTTCCTCTACTTTTGCCACAAACCACAAAGAAAAATACTTTTATGTTGTCTTGTTAGGACAGAATGGTTTTGACTGGTGCTTGTACCATGGGGACAGCCACTGTAGGTAAGAAAATGGAAAAAAAAACTAAAACCTGATCACACCTTAACCCTGGCTAAAAAGAGTTTGAGATATTTTCTGTTTAGAAATTACAAAGTTAAAAATTACAAGAGTTACGTACAAAAAAGAAAAGAAACCCAAAAGGCATTTTACAGCACAAAAAATACAGTTTTTAAAACTTCAAAACTTAAATGCTCCAGTTTTAGGCTTTTACACACGAAATAAGTATGTTGTAAGCATTAAAATAAACAAAAGTCAGCCTTCCCAAAGCCGCCTGGTAACAAAAAGTAAACAACAATTCTATTCTCAACAATCATTCCGTCTGCCTATCACAGAGTTTAAGAGGCAAATTTGAACTGCCTAAAATAATTTTGAAGTATGTTTTCTTTGGTAAAAAACCACAGCATAATACACCACTGATGCAATGACTAGCATCACCATACAAGATGGTCTTTCACAACTGACACTCATTCAAATTATTACTGACTCTTCTTGACAACAGGCTTGAAGCACTATGTCAACAAATGCTGGCAATCAATTAGCCATCGGCCAACATTTTCGTTCAACTGATTGTATTACTCTTTGGTTATATAGTTATATCGTATTCTTTACTGCAGTTAAGCTACCATTCTCTAGTTCCCCTTTATTCTAAAATACAAAATAATTCAAGAACAGTAAGCCTTCAATGAATCGCTTGATTCACCATTCATAAGAACAACTGTGTCTGCAATGCGGCTTAAAAGAGCAGCAACTGCATCCATGTCATCCCTTAACCAAACTTGCTTTGAAAGGTATTTCTCAACAGTTGCTTCTGCCTCCTTTGGAGACAGAGATAAACTGGGCTCTTCTGGTAAATGCACAGTAAAGATTATGGCTATGTGTTTGTGCAGTGCATTCTGATCATCACAGTAAGAGTAAAACAACAGGGGTGATGGAGGTGGGAGGAGTTCCAGATGATAAATAACTGCCACTCTGTGGTCATCCAGAAACTTGTTCTTCAAATAGACGTCCATTTTTTTCTTGGTCTGGTCTGCTGGGTACCCTTTTTCATCAGCTCCATCAATTCTGGCTAAATTTCTCTTGTGTCTTGGATCTAGCTTTTCAGCAAGTTTAGTGGCCAGACAATCTACCCACTCATGAGCTGGGGGCGGTGCAGCCAGCAGAAATACCAGTGGTTGTGAAGGATTATTGTTTCTCAGGTGCGCCAAGCCACGGTTCTTTAAAATCTTCCAGAATCTTTCAGTCTGGTTGGTAAATGATTGTTGTAATTTGTCGACGCCATTTCCGAAGACTTTCACCAAGTCGAAGTCACCTTTCATTTCACGCTCAGGGGGTCGATAAAAACAGATAGCAACTAGCACACATAAAATTGCACCGGCAAGAAGAAGTCCCACTGATTTGCCTATGTTCCATAAATCTGATTTCGACTGAGTCTCTTCCATGTCGTTAAATTTTTCGCTATCTCTTGGGTTCTCGATCTGAACATCATTTTCTTTCTTGTTTACATTCTTGCCCACTTCTAGCAACGAGAGAGCTTCACCCGCATGTTCTTCAACGTTCTCTTCTGAGCCCTCTTCAGAATTGTCAACACTCTCATTATTTTCCCTTCCTTCGTCTAACCCGGTGTCCCCTGTTGACTCTTTACCAGTGCCATTTTCATCAGATGTTGAAGAAGCCATTTCCTTACAAGTTCAAATTCTGCTTTTCTCCCTCACATATAGCAAAGTGATAAATTTTCCGCCGAGCACAAAGCGCGTATTTCCCGGAAAACCACCGCTTGGTAGCCGCTCATGTAGTTTGCTGTTCTAACAACGAAGTTCATTGGTCCATTTAAGTGCCCGACCAATAATAATTGTTCTAAGATATTTTCTTGGAATAGGCATCTGATTTTGCTCAAAATGGAGAGACGGAAGCTTGTTTTATTGCTAACATCGTTATTTTTTTCTCAAATAAGCGCATTATTGATTGAAAGTGCCATTGGAATTGTTGCAGTTCCTATGGCTGCTTACCTTGGACGTAAAGTGTACTGTCAGATCGAGGAATGCTGCACCGACAAGTGGTTAGCACCGAACATAACTGGTCTGCAATCGTCTCTCCGAAGACGTGTTTTTGGACAACATTTAGTCACAGATACTGTCTTAAAGGCAGTTGTAGGGCATTTGAATAACAAGTCTCCCAGTAAAGCGTTGGCGCTTTCCTTCAATGGCTGGACGGGATCGGGAAAGAACTTTGTCAGCAAAATCGTCGCAGAGCACATTTTCAAGAGAGGTATGGAGAGTATTTTTGTTCATCAAATTATTGCCACACATGACTACCCTCACGAATCTGATGTGGAGTTTTACAAGCGTCAGCTACGCAATCTGGTGGCCAAATCCGTGTCGGAGTGCCCTAGGTCATTATTCATCTTTGACGAAATGGATAAAATGCCAATTGGGCTCATAGATGTTCTCAAACCTTACTTAGACCACTACCCTGATGTGGGAAAGATAGACTATCGCAAAAGTATCTTCATATTTCTCAGCAACTCAGGGGGTCATCTTATAAACGGTGCTGTGCTAAACCACTGGAAGGAGGGAAAGAAGAGAGAAGACATTAAAATCAAACAGATGGACAAGGTTATTAACCTTGGTGAATTTAACAACAAGGGTGGTTTTTGGCACTCATCTCTAATTGAAAAGAATCTCATTGATTACTTCATTCCATTTATGCCATTAGAGAGATTCCACATCAAAATGTGTGCTAAAGCCGACCTAGAACAGAAAGGACACCCAGTCACTGAACTGATCCTTAACAAGGTGGCCGACGAGCTAATCTACTTTCCAGACGACTTGAAGGTCTTTTCCCAGTCTGGTTGTAAGAAGATTTCCAGTAAAGTAGACTATATTATGGGTTAAGAAAACAAATTGTTTTAGAGTTAGTTTTAAGTATTGCCTCATGTGATTCCTGTTATTACTTCACGTGAACTTTTGCATGAAGAGTCTGTGGTAGGCAGTGGGAGAAAGTTTGAGAATCTGGAGTGGGTAGTTGCCAGTTTCATTCTAGTACACAAAAACTTTGGAAGAAGTGCATAATTTTTGAACCATTTTTCATGTTAATGCTGACAGTTTGGTATTGATTTGTGGGGTCGACAGCCCTGCTTTTTCTCTTCCCCAGGCCTTTTTATCCCATCGGCCAGAAAGTGAAGTTAGAGCAAGGATGCCAGAATCACTGTGACAACCTCCTCATAGCTTGAAGAGAATGAATGCACGCCAGATAAGTTATTCTATATGACATCTACAGGTTATTTGGTCTCACCCAGCTTCTGGTATTCGATGTTAACTCTTGAGACCCAAAAATTCCATCCTCAGCATTAATGTTGTCACAGCCCTGCTGAATAGAAGTGGTTTGGTACAAATTCATTGGTTGGTGCCATAAAATATTCATACCCACCCCAATGAGGGTTATTTTAAGGATAGAGTGCAATCAGTGTCCATTGTTATGTGCCATCCTCTTTAACTTAAGAAAGGTGTTACTACTACTACTGGAAATTCCAAGGGGGAGAATCAAAAGCCAAAATTGGAATTCCCACAAAGATGGGGGAGAGGGTTTCAAACAAACAAACCTGCTGTGGGAGGAGTATGGATATTTTCTGGAACAACATATTCCAGAAAAAAAGGCTATTTTGTACCAAGACAACTTATTATCCGACTCTTCTCTTTGTATAACAACTGACACAATAAATGAGTACAAGTATACGTAATTTAGATATTTTTATGATAGGAAAGCATGACCACATATGACACAAAGGCAGTTCAAAAGAAGAACACTGGATGACATTTTAGGCTGTAATATTGCTGTATACACAATATAATTGTTATTTTTCAGCCTTAGGTCTTCAATGTTACACCATGCAGCACTGATATTAGAAGTTGAAAATAGAGAACTCTTAAGTAATTTGGAGTGCAGGAAGTTAACTTAAGTATTTCTTTCTTATTATTTGCTAGCCTATGTGTAGTCGTACCCACCCCTGAGGAAAAACAGGAGGGAGGAAACGTTCCCTCCTTGCTGTTTTTCCTTGGGGGTGGGTTCAGCGACTTGTAGGCTGAGCATTAGCCCTAGACAGGAAATAGGGACTGCACTAGGCAAGGACAAATTCTTCGACTCTGTTGGGATTGAAATGCAACAAAGGCCTCGAGCCATAGACTAAGGGATATACTTAACACTGAGGGCAAAGTTTTCTGCAATACATGCTGAGCTAAACAGGCCAATGATTTCTTGATTGCTCACTTTCTTTTGTAAAGAGACCTTGGAGTGTTTGGAGAAGTATTCTGCAAAATATGTTTTATATTCATGAAACTATGTAAATTGGATTGTTGTTGTTCAAAGCTTGGTCCACAATACATGCCAACCGAGCCACTGCTCTAAAATGCCTTGCGTGTATTGTCATAGAACAAAGTAGTTCCTAGGAGTTTTACCGGTAGATAAGATGAAGGTGGGCTAAGTGATCTGCGATAAGATGTTTATAACATTGATGTAGATGTGTATTTCCAAGTTACAAGTTTTTTCAACTGTTTTATTAGATAGAAGCCATCATCAAATCGGAGAAATTCAATTTCCCTGAGTTTTGAACTGTATGGAGTAATGTTCCCGCATACTCACTACTATTGTCTTAAAGTATTTTGTTTTAGTCATAAACATCTGTTTTTAGCAATAAATTTAAACAACAATGAAATCCAGTAAATCATACAGTGTGATCCAAACATTAAAATTAGTTATGTCTATTTGCTAATGTAAGAAAGCTAGAGTCTTATTTTGTTAGTGTATTTTCCTTAAAATGAATATTATTAAACATATCTTCTCTGTCACTCCATCAGGGCAGGAAAAAAAAATAAAAGAAATCCGCTTGCCTAGTGCATTTCAGTTTTCAGTTACCCCCAATACAATACTTCTTGCCCAATAGGCCATTCATGTCCAAGGCATGCAATGTTCATGCCTTATCAACTAACAAGACTACTGAGGCTAATTTCACTCTCCCACCGGACCACCAAACTTCCTTTTCCAATTGTCCAAGAGCACAATTTACTTGCCCTGGGTAATTGGACTTGGGTTTTTTCCTGTCCAGACTCTATGATCTGTTTTTCTAAGACATGGTAAAGCACTGCCTTGCAGTGAGTTAAAGATGTCAATAACCTTTTGAAGATTGATCTCCTGCTAACACTTCCATATTTCGTCATCGAAATACAGATTCATTGGTCATTTTCGGAATATAGAAATTTCTGAAAACGTGTCAGTAATCGATTTTACTTTAACTTTGTAACCTATACAATTCCTGACAATCAGAGACAGGTGAATGGACATATCATTGGGTCGCCTGACTCCCTTAGTCCACAAGTTTTTCTTCAGAAGATTGCAAGAAATGTTTTGGTATATACATAATTTTTTTAAAATAAGTATTAAGTTTAATCTGTCATCTAAGAGATGGCCCCTTTATTTTCTGTTGTTTTTTAAATCGCATGCCAAATAAATTTACTCAGTTAATATTTTGTTCCTTTCAACATGGCTTGCTGCAAAGGTAAGTTATTTAAATACAGTTGAACCCCTATTAAACAGCCACCCTCGGGGAAATGTACTGTGGCCGCTTGAAAGGGGCTGGCCGCTTAATAGAGGTAGAAACAACGGAAAAACCATTATTGGGACTTTTTGGCCATCTTATAGTGATGGCTGTTTAATAGGTGGCCGCTTAATAGGGATACGACTGTATTTAGTTTTGTTTATTAAGAACATGAAATTTGAATAGTGGTTGTTTTATTACCATATCAATAAATTTCGTTTGCAAGAGATCCAAACGTCCAATAATAATGATGACAAAATTACTTTTTCTTCAGCTAACCAAAATAAGATAGGACGTGTTGTTGGTATGAGAGATATCAAGATGTACAACTGAGCACAATGTCTATTTTACACAATTTTATCTTCAGTTACAGTTCATCACAAGTGAAAACTTGTGCATGTTGCTTGGGTTTCTCTTATTAAGTTCCATGCACATGACTCTTGAGCGATTTAAATTTGTCTTTCCCATATTAAACAATGCCAAATAGGTATGTCAGAAGTGTAGCAAGGTCACATTGATTGTAGTCCTCAGACAAATATTCAGTCTGGTATTATGCCATCATTGATAACTTTGGTCCTTAATGCATCATTGCACCTTTGATTTTGCATGAATTTTGTGGAAAATGTCATTAAACTTGTTGTTGGGGAACATCAACTCAAGAATTCCTTCCCACAAGACATACAGAAGGCGCTTGTTTAAGCTGCAGTATTGGAAAGTGTCACACACACGGCAAACTCCTGCCATTGTCACCTCTGAACCAAGGAAGCGCTTGAGCTCCTCTGGAATACTACCAAAAATCTTTGTTTTGGCAGCGACTCGTGTTCTAACCTTCACATCTTTCTTTCTTTCTGGAGAAGCTTCAGCCAAAATTCCACCAGGCCAATAGGAATCTCTAAACAACTTGACATATTCTGCTATCTGCTCTGCTGAAGTCATGAAGTTCACATGGTCAACAATTTTGCGATTGATTCTGTCTCCATAAGTGGTTTTGATTATTTGCCTCAGAAACACGACAATTCGGCGCCTCAACCATAAATTTTTATGTTTCAAGTCAAATATTTCATCCATGAGCAACAACAGAATTCTGAGAGGGATATTGTCATCTTCCTCCAAATCAATGTCTGCATATAACTGTCTGGCATCCTCTTTCAAGTCATGTCTCTGCCCTGGCTTGGTGAAAATCTTGTGCACCCCTCCTGATAAGCTGTCTGGTACAGTCTTTATTGCATGGGACACATGACGAATTGGAGCCACAAGGGTATCCACCTTTCTAGCAAACTGTCCCTTCTCACGAGCATATGCTCCAGGTATCAGAAAGTTGTTTACTATTTCAAACATGCCCAAATGTTGGCCAAGAACTTCTGTGGACAGAAGAGTCTGTAGATACAAATCCAATGCATTTCGTCTTTTTTCTAGGAATTTCTTGTCCAAATTGTGAAATGTTCGTTTTCCAGGAAGAAGAAGAGTAGGGATTGACCCAAACTTCTCCTTCAGATGTAGGTGTAAATCATCAAAATCACTGTATCGTCTGAAAACTGTCCAAGATTTTGTTCCTTCTGAGCTTGCACGGTAAACATTGATGGTGTACACTGCATATGTTCTGCCATCATCTTTACATGAATTTGTCTCTGTGATGGTAGCATTGAGTCTGATATCATCATCAGCAGTCCACAGTTTAACTGCTGGTGCACCTTCCTGCTCTGGTTGGGACAACTCACTGTCAATGCTTGCAATATCATCATCATCTGCATTAGAAGCCATTTCAAGATCATCTGACTTCTCCAAAGGTATTTCCAAATCCAGTAGACATCTGATGTAAGCTTGGCTTTTTAGAAAAGTCCCATAAAATGATTCCTGACCAAGGATTTCATATACCTGAGCCTGACAATCATCAAAGCAATCTGGGGATGGTTCCTCTTGAGCAATGCGTTTAAAAATTTTCTTTGGCATCTCCTTGGATAGCACTACTCTTGGTTCAGCCATTTCTGACAGGTACTGGTCAAAAATGTTTTGAGCTGCCAGTCGTAATACTTCCACGTCAGCAGCTGGGATGCCAATGTTCTCATTCTCGCCACCATCACTTTCTTTGATCAGTTGCTGTTCCAGACTGAGTGATAGCTGTTGCTCAGCAGTTACACGGTAACTCTCAACTGCCAACCAGAAGTAAAGATACACCTGTCCGTTGATGTTGTTCATAAACTCAATAAAATAAGACAAGGCAGTGTTGTTATCTAAAATGACCTGAAGAGGAAGAGATGGCAGGGGTTGGTTTGGTGAGAGTAATTTGCCAAGCTCGTCAGGCTGTTCCAAGGGCATTGAAGGAAGTTCTCCATCACCATACTTCAACGTCCTTATCTTTGCTTCACAGATCTTCCTTACGAACAAAAGACTGCTTAGTTGCTGTCTCACGGCAACATCAGCCGCATCCGATGTTTCTGAATCATGTGCTCTCAATTTAGCAATCTCTTGCTCAACTTTGTCTTTCGTACCCTCCACATCTTCTACAGCTGTGAGGCCTTCCCTTATCATTGTCATGAAGGCATCTCTTGTAAATGCCGAGTCTTGACACAGCCAAGCAATTGTCTGATTGACATAATCTGGGTCACAAACCATGGACACTGTTGGGAAAAGCACGGATGTGGCAATCATTTCCCTGAAAAAATATCTGAATGGTTTGTTATGAAAGTCTTCTGGAGGCAGCAGGAGATATAGTAGCATTTCACTGATGTCTGAGAGATAGTCTTTCTCTTTTCCTTCTGATAAACAAATTTGTTCTCGGCATATTTCCTTCTCCATTTCATGCTCTACTTGAAAGAATGCCGTTTCTATATCCAGTGGAGCACTGTCACCTTCACTTTCTTCCACTCGCTGTTTGGCTTGACGGTAAATTTTCAAATGGTTTGTTAAGTCATCCACAAGGCGTGTAGTCAAGAAATTTACCCATTCGACATCTTTGGACCTGTTTGCAAAAGCTATCAGTGCTCTCTGTAGTGTCTGTCTGAGATCATACAAGAAGCCTTCATCTGTACTGATGTTGTCGTAGTACCATCCATGGACGTAATCACGAAAGAAGAGCTGCAAAACCTCTTGTAAAGGTTCATCAATGATGCTCGAACCAGTCAGGCGCTTGTCCATTTTGAATGACAATCTGCTCAGTTGAATTTCTTGAATCACTTTTTCAAGTCCTTTTGACACTGCGCCGAAATCTCCTTCCAGAGTGTTTTTCTTTATCTCTTGCGACATTAGACAACCCCAATAGCCAAGCACAAGAGCGAAACCGACAGCGAACAACAAGACATACAACAGGAGGAAACATGTCCACCATATTCCAAAGGTTGTTAGGGACAAACCGATGACCAGAATCGCCCACCCTGCCTTACGCACATGAAGCTGGCTAGTTTCCATCCTTCAGCGAATTAACAAAACTGGCAGATAAATCACGAACAGTGCAGGAACAGAAAATTTGGCGAAACGAGAAATTGTTACGGTGACAATTTGCGACAGGATCACGGGATTCCCTCACGGTCGAGAGGAGTCTTGGGTAAAGTCCTATGGAGCCCCTCCAGAATGATCCTAAAGGATCCCCAAACCTCATTCAAGGAGAGCCCCAAATAATTTTCCTGAGCGGGGACCTATATTTCTTTAGCTGCGGCGCGACAGAAAATTATGAGAAACGTTAGGGAAAAAAAAGTAGTAAAATAAGCTTTAAAAAAAATAAGATTTTTGAATTTTGCAGAGCACAACTTTCTGATCAAATTAATTTTTTAGGCAAGAAAGTCCTGAGTGAGTAATTTAATGCCCAAATATTTCAACTTTGATTGCTGATAGAAATTGATTAAAATTGATTTAAAAAACAGGGGATCGTTTTGGAATCCAGATCCTTGGATTCTTCTTTTCTATTTTTCAATCGAATTTGATTTGTAAGATAGTGAAAATAAGTTAAAGAAAGAAGTAAGAAAACCTCTGGAACAAGGTCATGGGGTCATTTCTGGGGCTGTACAACACAGGCCCTGCCCCTCCCCTGACCATGGCTGTGACATTTGACTGGAGGACCAAAAAAATACTTACCTACAAAGGCTCATATAATTTGTTTTGGACCAGCTCAAGTAAGATGTTTCCAATCTATTAATTCATATTGTACTCCAATGAGGACTCCATTATTGATGAGTGATGGGTGACATTGGTCAAAGACTCCTCTGAAATGACTGATCATGACTTGATTTAGCACCCTCTTACCAATAAGCACCCCCCAATCTATAAGTGCTTCCGTTGGGTGCTACTTTTTTATAATATCAATTATTAAATTCTTAATTTGTGAATTTACTTATATTATTGACAATGTTATAATTATATATATCTTTTACTGTAAATAATTATTTTAATTTTATGTCCGTACACTTTAACTAGTTTGTATTTTCTTTTACCTATTTATTTAGTCTGAATTTCAGCCGTCTCTTCCCTTTACCCTGAGGGGGGCATAGGAGAGAGACATCGTCTTTCTTCCGCCCCCCCCCCCCCCCCCCCCGTCAGGGTAAAGGGAAGTGACGGCTGAAATTCAGACTACTATTTATTAGTTAATGTACATTTAAGTTATTTTAAGAGTGGGTTTCTTGACAAGTAGCTTTTTAGCTAAGTGGAGTGGTCACAATAAATAAGGAATTGCTTACTTTATAAATAAAATCTAGAATTTACTTACTTTTTAAATTAGCACCCCTGTTCTAGAAAGCATTTTTCATTCAATAAGTGCCTGTATTTCAAGCGACTTTCAAGAAAACGACATTGACTGAACAAATGACGATTTTGTAGTTTGCTTTGAATTCTCATTTGAGCGTAATAATGAACATATTGATCGTGAATGAGTCAAACAGTGCTACAGCTATATGAGCTCCTATTAACGAAAGTTCTTGAGTTTGTCTCTGTTTTTGATCATTAACCTGGAGGTGCTGGATCACATTCAGATGTTAGTGTCCAAAAAGGAGTAAGTTTGCCCCTTGAGCTACCATATGCAAATTGGCATCCTGGAGGCTGTTTTGGCATCATTCTGATGGTTCCTTTTAATCTATAACTTACGTTGAAAAGGTTCTTTGAGAGGTCTACAATTTGTAACAACTAAGAAAATTTAAAATGGTGCAACCTAAATGGACCAACACAAAAATTTCAAAACATACAACTATGACAAGCATCCCATTAATGCCATTTAGAAAGTCAACAACTAGACCTTGTTATTGTTAGTTACACTTCTCTTTATTTCAAACATATTTCCCTATTATTAATTTTTCTTAAAATAACTGCGATAAATTTGGCAATTGTAATGTTCGCAACATCACACTAGAGATTTCATAATCACTTCACAACATTACTGTCTGCTTATAGAAAAGCAGGACTTTATGGCCTAACCATAAAAAAAAAATCACTCAAGGTCGACTGGCCATCCAAATGAATGTCTGCTGTTGCTTTGTGTTTTTGTTTTTAAAATAAAATAAAATTTTGTCCTTTTTAGCTATGTTGAGTACATGTGTTTGTGTGAGACCCCAGAGTGTGGCAAGTATTAAAATTAAAGTTTAAAGACATAACATGTCATCCCAGTTGTGTGTAGCACTTAGCAGTAACATACTCAACTATGCTGATCTCTCATGTCTTTAGATCTTTACCTGCTACTTTAAATATAAGATATTTCATATATTCAATTGCTAAAAACAAAAGTGCTCTTTCTGTGGGAAATCTTTGAACTAAGCAAATAGCATTTACAGTTCATCACCCAACTGACTGAACCTTGTGGTAACCTTGCCTTTCAAGTTTCAATTTTGTTTTCAGTTTCCTTAAGATTCTCAACCTTGAGTACTTTCTAATGGATAAACACATTGTCCAGGTCAGAACTATTACCTCTCCTAAATGCTGTATCTTCTATTTGCCTACAAATGTACCTGGTGAGTGATCCAGGAAAAAGTTAATCTAATCTTCAGTGAAGCAAAAAATTTTATAGTCACTCTACTGTTTTCTATAATACAATTTTAAGAATGGATAGTTGCAAAATTCCCTGTTATTGGATTTAAGATGTGCTTTTACTGCATAACTTACTTTACAAATTATGTGGCATTCTACAGTGTTAATTGTTGAAAACCTGACACATATGCCAACATGGCATATAAATCATGTGATTTTAATTTCAGCTGTTCATAATTGGTTTCTGGATGTTCAACTTTCACTAATAGACAAATGTTCAAGTCACTGATCACTGAACATCTATTCATAGAAGAAACTGGGAGAATTTTCAATGCCATGAACCAATTGGTTCCTTAACTCTCACAAACTTCTGTTAATGCTAATTGTCTTAATAATGTGTAGAGAAATAAAATGCTGATCACTTGAGGGGTTAATGACAACAGGAAGAAGTCCACGTATCTCACTTGGTTACCAGATCCCTAATGATGTACCAGCAATTACATTTTCTCTCACCCACAATGCCCAATTCCCTCTATGAGATGTGCCTGACAGGAATCATGGTAGCTGTATTCATCATCCTGGACTGGGTATTTGTTTTGGTGAATACAACTACCATGATTCCCTGCAGGTGTATCTCATAGAGGGAGTCAAGTCTATTTTCTTGAGCACATTTTGCCACTATAAAAGACCTAATAAAATCGAAAAAAGGCTTCCCTTAAAGCAAACCTCCCAAGTAGACATTGTATTAAACTTATGAAAGTAGTATGAGGAATTTAGGGATTGATCTGAGGTCTAAAAGATTAGATTTTGACCATAACCCTAAGTGGGTATAGGGCCAGACACTCTCCTTCGCCATGTCACACAGTCACGAGCAGCCACTTTTGCCTCACTCCATGAGCCAAAACCCAATACTGTTCTTTCTTTTTCTGCGGTTCTCTGCCAAGTTTTTTTTTTGCTTGATTCTTTTTCAGAGTATTAATATTAGTCTAACAAGATAAAATATTTTCTTAGAATATGCTCGATCTCCTTAACTTTTACGATGCATTTCAAAACCAGAGTTCAGTAGACATTGCAACAGATATGGCAGCCACATTTTTGCTGAAAATGTCAAGAATTCACCTACATTTGAATATGTTGCACATGGTAATTATACAATTCTAGTTGTCTCTGACATAGGGTCCTAAGTGACTATGGATAACATATTAAGTAAACATAACTATGCACTGATTGTTTGCTAAAGTACCTGTAGAATTTTATGTCGTAAAATTTCAAACCAAACATCCCTGAAAATTATATCTGATGACAAACATCTCTCCCAGTAAATGACAGAGAAATTAGGGGTGTAAAATAATTTCAGTGCCACTGGCTAAATATTACATGAGAGGTAGCTAGTGTCATAACCCTTATACATTTAGTCAATACAAATTGGCTGAGAACCAAAATCTCATGCAAATCAAGGACTTTTATATGTGAGTAGTCACGTTTGGTAAGAACTTGACTGTATTGATTTCTGCTTGGTCTTAAACAGACTTTACAGTCTGGTTGTTTGATCTGTACAGGACCTGGAAAACAGAAAAGGAAGCTGTCTTTAGCTTACCACCTATAAGAGAGTTCATTACTGAGTTAAGAAGACAGTGGTTTTCCAGCCTTTAAGGCATGAGGTCTGTTCAGGGAAGTTTGCATGTAATATATCAAACACGAGAGACAGTGTATCCAAACACCAAAAATAGAGTTGAAAATATGACACGCACCAGAGTATTTTTGACGAAATTTGAGGTGTTTGGATGGCCAATGAAACACTGTCTCGAGTGTTTGATATATCTTCTCAATTGAAACAAAAACTAAGGAGTAAACGGAGAAGTAAAATCATCAAAATCTATGCTAATTAAAACTGGGTATCCAAACCTCCTTCATGGTTGTGATTTCTATGTTTTAATTTGATGAATTATTAATGAGTTTGAGAAGTCTTACATACAATCCTCAGACGTTGCAGAGCTTATTATCTTTGTCAGTCATAAAGGCATAACTTTCAAACTTGGCCATTCCACAAATTTAAAATGATCTTTTTAGAGGTGTCAATGGATTTTCAGCACTTAGCCTATATCAAAATCTCAAATACCATGTCAAATGTCTATACCTCTATAAATACTTTGTAAAAAAGCAGTCTGATTGGCAGATTTTTTCATATTTGGCCTTCTCCTCCTTCTTAATCAAGTAATAAAAATATTATACTAAAACTGACCACTTGAGTTGTACCTTCATTCTTGTTGAACCTCCTCTTCCTGTTCTTGTTGATCTTTTTTTTCTTCAATCTCTTTTTCTCCCTCAATAAAAAACACAGGACCTCCATCATAAATATCATGTAAGAAGGTCCACGTCTCCAATGACAGCTGTCCGTAGTCTGAGTCTAAATAAGGTAAAGACAGATAATGAATATATCACCGTGACTTGAAGTATTCATGATTAGATGCAGCTTCTGTAAAGTGTGCATGTTTTTTACTGCCAATCAAAACAGTCTGTTGCAGGGGTTTCATTAATGTTTCAGGGCAACTGGTTTTCACAGGCAGGCAGAACTATTTGAACTGAACTTCTTTATAAGAAAAACGTTCCACTAGATGGTCAAACCAGGTGGGCAAAATCATCCTCACAGCTAGTCAATTTGCCTGGTGTCTGGTTCTTATGAAACACCTGCCATTGAGCCAACAATAATTTGCTGGTGGTCAGTTCACAGGAAAAAGTGTATTTTTAAGCCAAGTCTCAAATGATTTCAGTTCAAAATTTAAAAAGCCCAGCTGGTAGAAAACATTATCCTTCAAGGAGTTTGATTTAATGCATTACTTGAATTTGTTTTTCATAGAAATGCGCAAAGTGAAGGATGTTTTAATCATCTTAGATCTGACCAGCTCCAGTGTTACAAAAAAATGTCTCAATGAAAATACTTACTGGTTCTCAGTATTTTAGTGTTGCCCTTCATAAATAAAATGTTAGAGTTGTCAATAGGACCTGGGGGATCTGAAAAACAACAAGTAGTTTTCATATATAATGCTTAGTTTTAATTTCTCCGGAAGGTCACATCCAGTCAGCTTCAATTCACACTATTCAAACAAATAATTATAGCTACTGTAATTTTAAAATAAGTGTAGCAGTGTTTCAAAATAAACTTTTGGCCTCTTGTTAACCTGTTGAAGGTGAAAAAGCTTCAAGGCATATTTATAGGAAGACTGGTTATATAAAAGCTCCTTTAGTAAAGAGGTCATTTAAGAGACACAACATTCTTTTGTTGAGTCTTACCATCCTCGTGTCCCTTAACAAACATCTCCCACTGTTTAAACCATCGCATACTGATGCAGTACATATCCACATTGTCATTGGCTGGATAGTCATGGTTCAGCTGATAACACAATAAAACTTGTCTGAGGATGATTATAATCCCGAGGGTTATCTGCTAACTGCTGACTATCTTAGTAACTGAGAAGGATCTCCTAAAGAATAGGCCTAGCAGATAAAAATTCTAAAATGGGGCCAACATAGGGTTTACCTCATACATACATTTTACATAGGGTTTACCTCATAACTTCCTTTTCGAGACACCTTTTCTTTTTTATCTTTTGTTTTTATATGTATACTTTTGTAACTTTGCGTCTTGAATAAAGAATGTATGTATGTATGTATGTATGTATGTATGTATGTATGTAACAAGGGACAGTTTGTTGGGCAATCTAAAGTCAAAGGATCATTGTAAAATGAGATTCTTCAAGAGCTATTCACATGCTATCTGTAAACTTCAACTAGTTTGGCAGTGACATTAGAATGACTGTACCTACCCTTTTGAATGTTTCCATTTCTCTTTCTCTTCTTCTTTCAAGTTCATCTAGTGTTTTCTGTTATAATACACAAACACATTATTTAAGAAATAGAAACCATGCACCGTGTTTCTATCGAGTTATAGAAACATAAGTGGAGAGAACGAGAAATGCTGTGGGAACACGAGCAGCATGCTAGCGTTTCCACAGCTTTTTTGAGTTCTCCCAAACTTTCACGAGTGTTTCTATAACTTGATAAAAACACAGAGAACATGTTTTCTATTTCTTTTAGAAAACACCATGGTAAAAAAAGGAAAACAACTTGTTAACTTTGATTATCAAAATGTAAATTCTCTTTGCCTGCGCCATCATTACGTCGACAGCTCGTGTTAGTTATGTGTTTTTAACCAATCAGCGTGCATATTTTCTTAGTAGTGTTTGCTAAAAATATATAATGTTGTGTCACAAGTTATATCACAACATCAAATCCCTTGAACAATAGTTGAAGAAGCTAGTGGTAAAAGGGGATATATGGTGATTTTGGGTTTGTTTTGGTTCAAATTAGCAGAATTTGTGCATGTGACCTTTAAATAAATTGAAAAACATTGCCCTGGCTTTCTTTTTTGCTAGTTTCCACTTAGTTTTGAGGAAAAAATGGGCCAAAAAACATGGTCAGCATCCTATGTTTTGCCTTGTTCAAAACAGAAAAAATAGAAAATGATTATTCCTTTGTTTCATGACAACGACAGAAACCAACCAAGAGGCATTTGTAATTTTAAAATGTACTGGTACATCAAGGTTCCAATGAACACTGTAAAGTAACTGCTGTTTTAAACAAGAGTTCTTGTCATAAGCTTCCGCACCTTACAATGTCTGCACATGTTCAGTGTTGTGGCTGGGGGTCCTCCTCCAAACCTATACACATGCAAGATTTAAAGAGGTCAATCCTGATTCATACCTCAAATTTTATGAGCATACAAAAGTATGGGAATGCTATTGAACTCACCGCGTCAGGAGATGTTTCCAAACAGATTCAGGAAGAGGAACTGTGATGTCATGAACTATTTCCATGTTTAATGGATGAATAGCTACAGGAAATAAGAAATAATAAGAAACCTTGTGCAGTCATAGGCAGAGAGAGGCATGCAATACAAATCCCCACTGCATACACAACTCAATATTTAGCGTTTGCTTTTTCATATATTTAGCGACAATGTGATACCAAAAATAGGAAAGCATTCAACCAGGACAAAGCATTGACATGTATGACATCATATGTGCCTACACTCTAGCTGATAAAGAATTTCTGCTAAAACGTCATAAATTTATGCAATATTTTTTTCTTATAAAACTACACAATTTGCCTACTTTTATAACATGCTACAACAGTCTCACATTTAACTTCTGGAGACCAAAAAGCTCTTCAAATAAAATTATTATAATTTTCCCCACTTTTTGCACATTAGTTTTTCTGGATTTTAAATCTGCCAATTTATGGTATTGTATATCAGTTCCTGTAGTGGATGGTTTCCTTTCTACTTGACAACTATCTGTTTATAACGTCCTGATAATGTATAGACAAATAGGGCTGTAGATCACTGCCTAGGGAGAAACTGTGATTAGACAGAGGAATGGAATTAAGGTCACTTTTGCACTGATTGATCACTTACCTCCATGACGACACATGAAGTCTGAGTTTGTTATAGGTCCTGTAACATACAAGAGATGAAGTACATGTAAGCATCTTCTTCAACCATGCTAAAAATAATGTACATGACTGTAGCAAATCAGTCAATCAGAGGCTTTCTAGCATAATTTTTGTCTTTGTTACCTGGTTCCATGCATGACTGGAACTTGGTTAACCATTTCTTGGACACAAAGTATCTGAATTCACTGGACTGTATGAAAAAAGAAAATCCAAATTAAAGTGAAAAGCAGCTCCACCCACAAAAAAAGAACAAAAATGTATTCTGACCAAGTTCTGGTACACTGTTTTCTTTACTTCTCCACAGTTTTTCTGGTACAAGGAATGACCTAAATTAACTTAATTATAATATTATTATACCCTTGCGTAAGTCAACATTCAGAATCTGTAGCATGGCCCAACCTTAAAATTAATTTCTTGAACTGCCCGCTTGGCACAGTGACATAAGTTTCTTAACAAAGGACTTGAAGAATATCACTGGGCAACAACATTGATATAAACCTGTTTCCTTAATGAAGTACTATACATCTACTAGCAGGACCTGTGCATCTTTCAGCAAATTAAAAAATGTCTTGCGTTCCTTGGTGGCTTCTTCACTTGATTTTCTG
Source organism: Orbicella faveolata (assembly GCF_042242905.1). Taxonomy (NCBI): domain Eukaryota; kingdom Metazoa; phylum Cnidaria; class Anthozoa; order Scleractinia; family Merulinidae; genus Orbicella; species Orbicella faveolata. The sequence continues at coordinate 8,729,075 of NW_028301565.1, forward strand.
CAGAGAAGTTTAAACATGAATTTTTTATTTCTTTGTTCAACTGTTTGCTTTGTGACAGATACAAGCTCTGTATCAGGCGTAACCAACTTGATAAGGAGCCTTAATTAATGAGAAAGTGAGGTTCTAAGGAGAGTGGGAAAGGTAGTTTAAAAGGGACTTATCTCTACATCTGAAGTGGTTTAAAAGAATCCTCTAGTACAGGGTACTACAAACCTGTAAAATAACACATAGGCTTCCACATCAGCAACATATGAATCAGAAACTGAAATGTTAAACCAAGTAAAATACAAATAAGCTTCGTATCTGACACAGTGCAAAGCAGGATTAAAGTCACATCAAGTTCCTCTCAAAATGTATGTTAAAATTTAAAGCCTGTTGACTCAATAATGTAATAAAATTATTTGTAAACTTTAGTAATGTAGCAGCATTGTTGTAGTTACCTTCACTAACCCAGGAGTCATTGAATTCGTACCATTTACCATTGATATAATTCTTGGCAAAGGACACATAATGTCCAGCTAGGTGGAACAAAACATTGTCATTATTTTACTATAAACAGGAGCATAGAAACATGGCTGCAAGTGTTCACTAAGAGAAAAGCCTGCAGAAGAAAGAAAATACAAAAAGAAACTATATGAGGACACCTACCTCCAACATTGCCATGATGAGTGATAACAGCAACAAGATCATACGTTGTACATTTCTGATTTGGATCCAGCCGGTTGAAATCTGAATACCCAAAAACTTAGATTATAAGTATTGTTTAAGTACGTATTAGACTATAAGGTAGTACCAGTAAATTCTATCATTAATTGTAACAATTAAATTATAAACTCAAGGTTTCTTTAGTGTGATAGGTGACAAGGGTGTAGCCTAAGTCAACTATCATGCGTAGGAATCAAGAACAAATAATCTAATTGTTTTAATATAAATGTACCAGTTGCTTAAAACTTAAACAACAAGACTGGTTCACGTTTTAAATAATGATGTCAACACTTTAAAAATGCAAAGAAACAGCTGCCTTTTTGTTGAGAACTGTACACACTACGCTACTCACTATCTACAACAAACTAGAGAGCAAACAGTAGGATAGCCAATAAGAGAGCAGCATTCATGGTAAAACACTAGTCTAGTAGATTTACAGTTATGGTAATTAGAATGAATTTCAGTGTGGTTTTACGAGAGCCATTGCAACTACAGATTCATTGAAAAGAAGGTTTTCATACTTGTTTCTTTATTAAGATGTGCTTTATAATTTATAATTTTATAATTTAATCCTGAGTATTCTTATAAATAAAAGTAAATTTTGTATTTTTTTTGTAACAGTTGTCGGCAGCCAGCTAATAGCTCCATCTACTTCATGATCTTGGCCTTGCTGTAAGATGCCTCAAAAGGTTAAATGAGTAAAAAAAAATAAAACATTACAAACCTTTAACAAGGAAAGGTTTCATGTCCAGCCCAGTCAAAGGGAAAGAAATGAAGTGATTGATTTTTGAAGAGAAGTACATTTCATGCTTAAAACGTTTCAGATGAATGCACAGAATCTGCAAGACAGAGAAAAGAGACAGAATATTATCGCTTTCAACCTTTTGTTAATTAGTACGGTTCTAGCGTTTAGGGTAGTAATCAATATCAACAAATTTCTGTTCAAAAGAAAACTATTGAGCAGCTAATGCAGGCAGTTTTAGCAAATTCACTGCAACATTATTCAGTAACATTAATTATACCAATGGCATGCAATTGATTCAATTTTGCAGCTTTAAAGATACAATAAATAAGTAAACTCTGAAGAATGGGTTCAACCAATTAATGGTATATCACAAGACTTCAAAACTGACATGAAGGTTCAAATCCGGGAACTACTAGTTAGCGAGTCTGTGTTAAAGTTGTATCTGCTGTATTGTTTTAAACCAGTGTCTACCAGCAACAACCAAATCAGATAGAGAGGAACCCTTAAAGCTCTACATTTCTTTATTACATGTAAGAGACAAAGAGGTTAAAGTCAGTCACTCCAGTACATGGGTTAAGAAGGATCAAATAAGCATTGATGAGAATTCGAATTCAAAATTCAGTCCTGTTTAAGCTCAAAACACCATTACTGTAGTTCAAAATAATTTCAAACAAGTTTGACTTCTATTTTCTTTCTCTTACTATTAAACAAGGGCAGCACCTATCTCTGGTATTTGTACCATGTGGGAACTATGAGCGACGAAGGTGCTGAGACACTTCACAGTAACATTCCATTTTCATGCCTCTTGAAACATCCCCCTCCCACCAAACAATATTGATTTTTCTCTTTCTAAGACTACGCAGGCCACATCACCTACACAGCACTGACTTGGGGGGTCAGGGGTATCAGAGAATTATCACAAGATGCTCTTGAAATAGAATGAGCAGTTAAATATCAAAAAGTGTCATTTTCTAAAAGTGTCTCAACTACTTTGGTACCCATGTTTGTAGGTTCCCTCGCCACCTGGCACCTGGATGGGATGCTAGTCCATAGCCAGGTTACCCCTCAGCTTTAATTACCAGTACCCATACAATTCCTGGTCGGAGAGAAGCACTGTGAGAGTTAAGTGTCTTGCCCAAGAATACAATGCAATGACTCTGACCAGTGCTCCAATCTGAACTACTCAACCCAAAGTCCAGGCACTAACCAGGGAATCAGAAACTAAAATGAGTTTACCACTGTTTAAGAAGGAGTTCACAATAAGCTACAGTAAAACTGGCAAGAAGTGCACATACCTCAGGAAGGTGCGTTACTTTACAAAGTTTGATGCCATTCCTTAACCTGAAAGCAAACAAGTAAAAATTGTAATTGCTGAACATAATGCAAATAATGTAAATAATAAGCACTACCTCTGTCAACAACCATTACATCAATTAAAAAAGGATTTAAAATGATTGTATTCTTGTAGACAGTATGATTCTTGTGGATCATGAAAGTCCACTTTTGTAAATTTCAAATAAGTATACAGTGTAAATTTGAAGCAAAATCAGCAACTTAGAATTTTACTCAGACTAGCTGACTATAATAGACACAATATATTCACATGTATATTGACGGTCCTAATTCAATATGGGACAAATTTTTCAAATTATAATTAAGCACAAACTGAAAAACTAAAGGTATAAGACAAGAGCAACTGGAAACTTACAACTTCCAAGTATATGAGGTTTTAAATCAAAAGTCAAATTAAGTATGAGACTGAAAAATACATCAGTCTGTACAAAAAATAATAATTTAGATATGCTTAGGGAGAAGTGGGCAATATAAACACTAGAAGTACTTAAATAACTTAGAATATGTCAGGCTCAAATAGGTGTGACTTTGCTATGTAAACTTGTTCGTAAGTGTGTGTGCGTGAGTGAGTGTGAATTAGTTGTGTTATACCATAAGTCCTGTTTATTATGTATAGTAAAGTAGTGAAGTATTGAAATGAAAGTTGTGTAAATAGTTGTGTGCATTGCAATAAAAAAGCTAGAAACTTACTTTTTACACTTTTCACAACTGTACATGTTATCTCCTGATTAAAAAAATAATATGCAGCATGATGAATAAACCTGGACTTGATTAAGAAATATTGATGACAAGGAATATCTTTATTTTAAGGTAGAAAAGTAAAGCCATTTCTAGAACCTTGTTGTTTTCACACAGAGCCAGCATAGATTTCAGTTTGTATGTAAATGTGTAAACGTATAGAGATAAAGATCTAGAATTTTGCTGATGATAGGATTTTAGATGCCAGAGGGATGACAGCACCTGTGGTTGGTCTAGAATTGTTTTTGGTCAGATAAGGAGAAAAATAAAATCATTCACTAATTTAAGGTTCAGACAGATAGAATCAAGAGATATATTGTATTAAACCCACAAATAATATCCCTGACAAAAAGTTGCGTCAGGAAAACAACACACCTTTTAATTCATCTGCTGAAAAAAATGCTGACAGACAGTCATGAAGAGTGACTTGTGGACCTAGAAACCACCTAGTAAATAAAACAAACAGTTCAGAAATATCAGTCAGTTGATCAGATGATCAGATGATCAGTCGATCTCAGATGATAAGTTGATTAGTCGATCAATCAATCAAGCAATCAGTAGTTCGTATAGTGTGATCGTCCGGGTGAGTGTAGTTCTGAAAAGAACTGTTGTTGGTGACTGATGTTTCGACAACCTGAGCGGAAGTCATCTTCAGAGTCAAGTGAATAGTGTTTGTCAGTCGATGATCTTATAAGTCTGGTCCGTTGAACGTGATTGGTCAGTATAGCCATGATGGTATTGGCTGAAAGACTCGTGTAAAGTTTGTCATCAGTCATTGGTGGGTTTCGATCCGTCTATTGTTAGTCAAGTAGGTCGGTTTTGGTCCGTGTATTGTTAAGTCGGTCTGTTAGAAGTCCGTTTGTCGGTTTCGTGTCTGTCGTGGATAAGTCGTTTGTAAGGCGCCGGTAGTTGTTGACATCTGTTAAGAGGCGTTTGTTCTAGGTTAGTGTACCAGCTTTCCAGAGTCAGTCGTTGAAAATAGTTTGTACTGTAGGTTAAGCACTGAGCAGAGTCCCAGTCAATGTTGTGGTTTGTCAGTTGATGATGTACAGCAATGTGATTGTTGGCGTCACCATTTCTCGTGGCTTGTTTGTGTTCAGTCAGTCTCGTGTTAAGGTTTCTGCCAGTCTCACCAATGTAGGAAGCCTGGCAGTCGGAGCATTTGATCTTGTAAACTGCTCCCTGTCTGTCGTTAGGTTCGTCTCTGTCTTTCACGTTGGTCAGTAAGTGTCGTAACGTAGTTGTAGGTTTGTGGGCTACACGAATGTTGTAGGGCTGTAGGATCCGCGAGATGGTCTCAGAAGTGCCCTTAATGTAAGGCATAGTCACTGTAGTAACAGGCGTAGGGTTCCTGTTCGTAGCGTCAGCTTCAGTAGGTCGGTAAATGTTTCGTCTAATAAAGTCAGCGTTGTAGTTGTTTTTGTGAAAAACACGTTCAAGGTATCTGTTTTCGTCACGTAAGCTGTCCGGTGTGTCACAAACTAGTTGCGCTCGTCTCGTCAAAGTCTTTATAGTCGTGGCTTTGTGTGAAGTCGGGTTGTAGGATGATTCGTCAAGTAGTCTGTCGGTATGCGTCGGTTTTCTGTACACTGTCGTTCGTAGTTCGTTGTTGTCGCGGCTTACCAATCTAGAAAAGGAAGTTTTCCATTTTCTTCGATCTCTTTAGTAAACTGGATGTCGGCGTTCTGTTCGTTTAGGTGGTCGTGAAAATCGTCAATTTCATCTTTGTGAACGGCGGTAAAGGTGTTGTCAACGTAGCGTAACCAAAGCGGTATCGTTTGTCGGCAAGTTGCAAGGGCGCGTTCCTCCACGTGTTGCATCACAATTTCTGCGACAACAACAGAAACAGGCGACCCCACTGCTGTTCCATGCAACTGTTTGTAGTGTTTACCGTTGTACTGAAAGTAAGTCGATGTAAGGCAAAGGTTCAGTAAGTCCATGATGTCTTCTGTAGGTAACGGCAGTTCAACAGTAGATTGTTGTATAGCGGTCTCGGTACACTGTAATGCCAATTGAAGTGGAATACTGGTGAACAGTGATTTCACATCAAAAGACACAAGTTTGTAGTCGTCAGGTATCTGTACTGTCTTAATAGCGTCAATAAAGTTCTCCGTAGATTGTAGTTTGCGTCTTGATTTGTCAGTAAGGGGTTGCAGTATGGTCGTCAAGTACTTAGATAGTTGATACGTAGGGGACCCACAGAATGACACTATAGGTCGCATCGGTATACCAGGTTTGTGCAGTTTAGGTAGTCCGTAAAGTCCGATAGTAGCGTTGAGTGTCAATAGCGTCAGTCTTTTTAAGCGTAAGTATTTTGCTGTTAAGTTTACGTTGAAGTGCTGGCGTCGGGTCGCGTTTAAGTTCTTCGTAAGTTTGTTTGTCGTT
>NW_028301565.1:8737500-8765000 GCF_042242905.1 Orbicella faveolata
ATTAAGTGTAACAAAGAAATAAGAACAGTCATCTAGGTACCAAACTCATACAGTACCTTCTCAGCCATTCAAATATTGTTGTCATCCAGCCTTTATCCTGATCTTTGTCCATCACAGATGAGCATGATGCCAGAGCAGTGCACTGTGAAGCATGAAGGACTGTCAGTTCATCCTTGCCTGAAAAAAAAAGTTACTACCTGTAAGCAGAAACCTTTAGGGCCAGAATGTTTCCCCTGAGCAGCATTTGCATGTAATTGTAAGCATGATGTGCCCCTGCCCATTAATTCAATGACTATTTCCTTACCTGGAATTGGCAAAGACACATCCTGAAATGTTTCTGCTCTTGATGAAACCTTCACATGCAAATAAGATAATACAGTACAAAAAATTAAGCATCGATACCAAGTCATCTTTCTCATCCTTGTTTAAAGACAAAATGTAATGGAAATACAAGTTATAAGTCAGGGCTTCGTGGCAAAAGATCTGTCAATAGTATTATCAAACTCATTGATACACGAAAAACAAAGGAAGTTAATTTATAAGCACCGACTGCACTGTTTCGCAAAAACAGGTTAATTTTACATGTGAATCTCTGCACCTAAATGACATGTGTTACAGCCCTGTATATCATAAATTAAAGCTTCCTTTTTTTGTCAGTTTTTAAAATTTTTCAAATCAGCTTGATTCCATTTACCTTGTTTAAGCTACTTAAGGATGAACTTTTTTAAAGCTACTTACAACAAAAAGTAAGCAAAGGAAGACAATATTAATGGCCTTCTGAATTTGCTATTTTTCATACCCTGTGACAGGTTAAGCACTGCACTGAACTCTGTATTGTGCCATCAAATAAATCTGTCACTATGCTACTGTAGTTCACTGGTTGTTTCTTCTTCTTTCCTACAAAACAAAGTATATATTGATAAACTTACAGCACAAAGATTACATCTTCACAAATTATATAAAAATATTCACTTCTTGTACCTTTAAATTTAATATTAAACTTAAAAATGCTAGAACACTTCACAAGAGATGCTTTTTTTCATACTAGAATAAGATTGTTGAGAATACTTCAGATATACATTTTTGTATAGGTAAAAAGGTAAAGTCTGCATACGAGCCAAGTGGCTCATCAGGCTGGAGCTTATCTCTGTTTCAGTAGCAGGAAGCAATTGAGAGTATTTCTACTCCCCTCTGGATGGGAAGCTAGTCCATCGCTGGGTTACCCCCCCCAGCATTAAATTTGCCGCTACCCGTTTATACACCTGGGTGGAGAGAGACACTGTGAGAGTAGTGTCTTACCCAAGAACACAACACAATGTCACCGGCCAGGGCTCGGCTCCGGGATTAAGTGCACTAACCATGAGGCCACTGTGCCTCCCAATACACTTTTGTGTAGTCCGATACAATCCTTACTTGTTTCAGCCTTTGGCTGCTTCTTGGTTCTATCTGTCTGCTTCAGCTTCTCCTTTGTATTGTGATCGACAGGTTTTTCTTCCTTGATCAGTGCTGCATTTTCAGTTTCCATATCCTCATCAACCTGCTCATGCTGCTCTGCTTCACCGTCACTCATTGGCTCATCCTCAACTGACACTGTCACGTCATTGTGATCAACAGGATCTTCTTTGGTTTTCCTTCGTTTGGCTTTGGTAGCTCCTGGGTTTGCCTGCTCTTCAGTTGAGTTAACGTGAAAAGGTTTGTCATTGGTGGCATCTTCACCAATGTCTGAGCACATGTCCACATCACTGTCTCCTACAGCAAGTTACCCACCAGTTATAATTTTGATAAATATATGGAGTGGGAAGTCTCAATGTCACTAAACCTTTCAATCCCAATCTCAACATATCAATTCTCCTGATTAATTTTCATATATTTCTTCTAATACCATTTCTGAGAGTTATATAAGTGGCATTAAGAACTGTTTCCTTTGCATGACAATTATTTTTAGTTTATTACTGTCCTCCCCCTTGTGTCGTACCAGTCTTCTTGACAGAACATTTAACCATGCTAAGAAGAAATAAATAACTTGGGGATTCAATTATTCTAACTCTAAAAATATTTTAAAATATTTCTTAAGTTATGCCCAGCATCAGACTTTCATAGTCACTACTACTACTCCAGACTTTTTGTTAGATTGTCTTAGGTAACTTTAATTTATATGCTAGCATATAATTGCAATCATGTGTAGATAAAGACAATGTGAGAGTTAAGCATCCCCCCATTGTCAACAACAACTAAAATTCAAGAATATATTAATTAACAAAGATAATAACAAATTATTTTTCTTTTCTTTTCACCAATTTTCTACCTCTAGCCAGGGTTCCAGATAATATTTTAAGGCAGTGTCAATAGGGAATTCCGATGGATAAATTCCCACTGATCCCACCAAATCATTATAAATTTTCTTTAATTTGTTGGGTCATGTAGCTGATCTTGTCAGGTTTTTGACCGGAGACCCCTCACTTATCTGGAGAACTGCTCTAACAAACTGTAGATACATGGGTAATTATCTACATCCATACCATTTTGCAAGTTTTTGCTATGAGGGAGACTTGTCCCTCCCAACAGCCTCTTGTTGTGATGGTTTGGTTCGTCATCATCACTGTCAGATGAATCTGAATCCTCTGCCAGTAATGGCACAGGCTGCTTCAGCTCCTCATGTAATTGATCCATGATACATCGCAGGAATTCCTGCGCATCCTGCCACAAACAAAACAAGAAACAGAAACACAGGAGACCTACATGTAAGCCATAGCATAAATTCAACAAATATAAAGCAATCACTGCTGATGTAAAGTCTGCATATGAGCCAAGGGGCCCACCAGGCTGGAGCTCATCCCGGTTTCTGTAGAATGAGGCGACTAGGAATATTTCTACTCCCTCCTGGATGGGATGCTAGTCCATCATGGGGCTACCCCCGCCCCCCCAGCATTAAATCTGCCTGTACCCATTTGTACACCTGGGTGGAGAGAGGCACTGTGAGAGTTAAGTGTCTGGCCCAAGAACACAACACAATGTCTCCAGCCAGGGCTCGAACCTGGACCGCTCAATCCCGAGTCAAGCACACTAACCATGAGGCCTTCTACAAGCCTGTACAACTTAAGTCAGTTTCTTTTTAAGGTTACAGTATACCTTCAGGGGTGTCTCGCGCGCAAGCGATGTAGCGCGTGCAGTTTAAGCTGTAGATACCTAAACCCCTATATCAAATTAAAGCTTATGGAGCTGGCTATCAAACTATACCAAGAATTTTGAAAGAAAATGAATTGTTGAATTTTTCACGACCACTAAATGCGAGCGCCCGAATCACCTTTCGAAAGCTACAAGTCAAAGCGAATTTCGTTTTTCGCCAATTTAATTTTTTCCTCGGTTTCAGGGCCCAAAGCGCTTAAAAAACGTGTCTACGTTTTGGCATATTCAATTGCAGTAAAAAGTTACAGAACATTTTCGAAATAGGATTAAAAAAATGTGGAGTGATCGTACAAAAATCGCTCTCGAAGAAAAAGTATCTCGAAATTAACAATTCCCAGACACGCTTTTGTAGTTTATGTGTTAAACTAGCCACTGTCCAAATTTAAGAGTAATTAAACAAAATCCCTTTGAGTTATAACTCTTTAAAGTGTCTGCTTCAAGTGAAAAAATTTATTCAAGAAAACAGCGCTAAGAAAAATTTTATGCTTCGCAAACAAACTCCGCCCACAAATGCCTTCAACTGGGTTCTCAGATAACTAAGCCAATCAGTGCAGGGAAAGTTTACTACCGTTAACCTCCTGGTGAAATTTACGCGCGAATCTCTGAAAAACTCTTGTGTTTAGCAATGCGCTCAAGGAACCGAAGGCAGAGAGATAATTTTTCTGTAGCTCGGTTTTTCTTGAAGCTGGTCTGGCAAAATGGGGAAGACTAAAAAGGATACGAATGCTAGAGTGGCTGAGCGAAGGAAACAAACAAAAGAAAGCGCAGAGAGCAACTGTGTGTGGGCAACTGTGCATGGATAATATTTCAAATGGTCTCAATGAGTCCGACGATTCGTCGATATCGGACTCAGCATCCCTGTTATTGCTGTCAAGTTCCGAAATTTTTACAGAACCTTTCTTTTCTCTTACCACGAATATTTGCCCGCCTTATACGATAACTATAGCTTCATCCGCGTGGCGAACTATCGCTTCTTCACTCATTGATGTATTTTCATTCGTTCTTCACTGTTTTCGCTTTTTCGAACTGGTCCATGGTTTAAACATGGTCTATGTTTACTTTTAACTTAATAGAGACACGTCTAATACCAAAAATGCTGGGTAGTCAGAACAACAATGCTGATCAACTGAGTAGTCAATTCGTGACATCCATAGAGGTAATTCCCGCGAAAATCATCTCGGTTGATTGCATATGCGCCATAGGGCTGTCAATCAAGAGGTAAACTTTTACTTCCGGTAAAAACGTAAAACCGCCATTTCTCCGCCAATATTTAGCCTTTTTCAAATTTTTTTTTCAGAAATTAGAGATTATTCTTCGACCACTATTTTGACCCAAAAATCCAAATTTGAAGAAAATTGCCGACCCGAAGGTATACTGTAACCTTAAGATAACCACACATGCAACAACATTCCAGTCTTATTTTTTGGTGAATAATTTCACCTTCTTTATTACGTTTTTCAGGTTGCAACCTTGGGAGAAATAACTGTATCAGTTCACTGGTGAAAAGCTATTGAACTGTTCTATGGCTGATCCCTGCACTGATTGGACCATAATTATTTATTTTAACAAATAAAAACTTAGGCTGCCAGTCCACAGGCAGCAGTGACTGATCAATAGTAATTTTTTGAAGGACAATTTAAAGCCCCCACCAGGAAAAAGGTAAGAAAGTCAAAACAACCCATATCACCTTCACCTTTACCTATCTCTTTTATGACTAGTTATCACATAAGGCCTCAAAACAACTCTGATGCTATGTGATAAACAGCTCTTGGGCTGCAATACCAGTTGTCAGTATTACTGTGGACTGATCAGGATGATTCTTACTGGCTGTGGAACTCAAGCCTACACAAAACAGCTCTCAAGATTAAGACTACAATAGATCACCGACTAGTAAATACCTGTTGTCCATAACCTCTGAACTGTGGATTGATCAACCGAACACTACGTAAGAGTTGGGAGGGCACAAAATACTTTGGTCTGAAAAGAGTAATAATTTTATATGTAATCATAAAGGGGGAAATTACATGAAATGAGCATATGAAAGAGTTACTGCCTGGAAACTAAGTCTCCTTTCATTAACAATGTTACATAGAATGAGGTACATTTAACTTCACTGGACTGACTCATTGTAAATATATATTGTCTGAGAGGGACTATAGACTTTGAGCAAAAAAAGTGAACAACACTGCAACACTGTCTATGTAAGCAAGAACACTGCTCATATATCCATGGTTTTTCATCACTTCATCTCAGCCACCCGCAGTATACTCAAATTAGCAATATCAATTAAATTACAATTACATGACAGTTATGTACCTTTTTCGAGACCATAACTCATTGATTAGATGTGAATAGTTCCTAGAGACTGAGGAGTTCTTTGTTTCTTTTGCAAAACTACCACATTCCAAGAAATGCTGGGTGAGAGGTGGGCTGAAAAAAAGTGGATTACAGCAATCAGAAAAGGACATAATTATTTATTTTACAATTATAAAGTCTGATCCAAGCATGTGAGTGAAGTGCAGAGGTTTCATTAAGGTTTCAGTACGAAGGCAATTGGTTTTCACAGGCAGGCAAAACTTTTTAAACTAAACTTTGTTATAACAAAACTTTTCTTCCAGGTGGTAAAGCCAGGCAGGCCAAATTGTCTTCACCACCAGCCAAATCATCCTCACAGCTGGTCTGGTCAATTTGCCTGGTGCCCAAGTCTAATAACAGAACCCCTTGGTTGTGGTGAAGGTTTAAATAAAGATTGGATTAAAGAAGGATTGAGACTGTAGAACCTGAACTAAACACCTGATTACCTGAACAAATTTATTACGTAAACGTGTACACATGATCTGAAAAACAAAACATTTTTGTAAGCACTGTCTGCAGTACACACAATCAAAAAAGAATAAATAACGTACCAGTTTGACAAAGACTGCAGAGCGGCATTCATATAGCAGGTATTTCCAATGTTTGACAAACCACATAAGCCTGAAGTGATATAAAACACCATTTGAGAATAGTTTCAGAGAGAAGCAACTCAGACTGAAAGCTAAACAAATTCCTGTGCTGTATATGAAACATTATTTGTTCTTACTGATTGCAAAAAGAGTCATAAACTTGAAAAAAAAAATTGTAATTTTGCTTTCATTTGCAATTTTTAACTTATGTACCATTTTATAGCTACAGTCCACACTTATAGCAGTGTATCTACCTCAAAGTAAATTAAATTAAAAATTATTTTTCATTCTTACTACAGTGGTTCTCATTAAAATAATAAAAAAAACATTTGTCACCTCGTGGTTTCAAGCCTTTCTCTAGTTCAAGAGCGTCTTCCATATCCAGAACCTCATGAGTCTAAATAAAAACAATGCAGCAATAATGATCTGATTAACAATTTTTACATGAGTGTGTGTTGGATATGAGATGACAGATAGCTAATGAGGCACGTAGCACAGAGTTGGCTATAACTATCTCATATCCAACTAGTGCGTGTGGAATAATAAATAAAATAGGTATTACTTACTGTTTTATAAAAAAACACCCCCAAACAAACATAGAAAACTAAAATAAAACAAAAATATTAACGCCTCAAAAACTTATGTGTATACTTACCATGTATAATGGCTCATATACATGTACCATGATGGCTAAGCCAGTGAGAACTATTAAATTGCGTTATCCAATGATCCATTTTTAATAATACTCAATATCCTTAGACAGTGATTGAAAATGGAACTGTATCCTCCAAAGGATATAACTCAGTACAAATGTTATAAAAGGTGGTTGACACTGCAGAGTGGGTGAAGTGTATAAAAATACTGTAGTTGTAGTCAGGCATAGTAATAAAATCTTAAAAGTTGTTCTCACTGACTTAAAAATCTTAAAATAGACGTTTCGGCTAAAATACTATAACCTTCTTCAGTGATGAAATGAATTTTAACGGTGTCTAAATGTAAATGAGATGTTTATAAGAATGTGAGGAACTCGCTAGGGATTAATTTAGCATTTTGTAAATGTCTGGAATATGCGTGTGGTCATTAATTGAGTTCGGTTCATGAATGGAATGCCACGCTTCCAAGAACAATCTATGTGACCACAAGGGACAGTGGTCTATGACCTTGACATTATTAAAATCAAATTCGTGGTTGTTTTTCATACAGTGTTGCGCCAAAAGAGAGTTCTTGTCACATGTGAGGACAGCTCTTTTATGTTCTTTTGTTCTGGATCTCAGGGCTCTGGATGTTTGACTGATGTAAAGTTTTTCACAGTTTTTACAATTGATTTTATACACAACACCAGTTGACAGGTCTTGATCGAATTTGTCCTTCGGTTTCTTCAGGATCGAACCAACCGTCTTGAAGGGTTTATGAAGTGTACTGCATATGGTGGTTGTGTTCAAAAAGTCTGTTGAGTTCGCTGCTTACTAAACAACATTTTAAGGAAAAAAAGAATAAGATTTAAGGAGAAAAGATTTCTCTGCATCTGGACTAGTCATAAACTAGGTGTGTAATATTTAAATTCATTTTAAGGAACAAGTGTACACCTGAAAAACTCATGACTGTCATTGATATGAGTTCTGATGAGATTAAGAAATCAAAAGGTTTCCGATCAGTTTTGTCGCTATAGTGATGTGCAATGCCATTCATCAAACTATTCAAGACAACCATATAATTATGTTTTCTTCCAATCAAAACTGGCTCTCTACAACACTTTCTGTAGCCTGATAAAATGACTGTAGAGAACATTACTAACAACACTTATTGGACAAGACACAAAACCAATATTCATTAGGTACATGTAACTCCTAGCCTTTGTCAGGTTACGATGACAATTCAGCACTCCTTAAATTAGGAGGCAGGACTGCATTGTATAGAGTGGCGTGCATAAGACATACAGGTGATGTGAGGCTCCAGAAAATATCAATACCCACACCAAAGAAGGTCACAGAAAATTCTGAGAGAGAAAGAGGTCTCAAAAGCCAAAGACAAAATTAAATAAAAGAAAGCATGAATTTTCTGGCAGAAGGGTTCAAACCAAAAAGCCTTCCATGACAGGGTATAGTCATACAACAACACAATATGATAAAATGTTCTTGTTACCTTGGGTCTTAATGGACTAGCTACATCATCAATGCCTGCACCTGATGAACTGTCAGATGGCTGCACTTCAGCCTGGCAGCTGAAACACCACATGTTTAAATCTCTCAGGTGTAAGCACAAGGGATGGCTGGTTTCCTAATAATTACAGAAGAGAAAAATGTTAGAACAAAGCGTATTCTTAGTACTATGTTGCAACAGAGCAACAACAAAGTTCCAGGTTTGAAAACATGATTGATCGTTACTGTTATACACAACTTATTATAAGCAGTTGTGAAATTAAAGGCTGGCTTTAATTTCACAACAGCTTAAGTTGTGTGTACATGTACAACTGCAAAGATCAATCGTGTCTTCATATCTTTCTCCACAGTTCAAATATATGATCTTTCATATATTCACTCCTAAAGTTCCAGATTAGTACACATATACATGTGTGCAGCTGAAGCTGTATTTACTGGTTCTCACAGACAAAAATCAAAAATCAATGAGAAACTATTCATTTAAGATTCAGAGAAAATTGCTGGAAAAGTTAGAGCAACCAGTGTCAAGCCCTGTGCTTGATCATATTTCCTTAGTGTACACGCTTGATGTATGATGTGGCATGACATTGCTTGCGAAATGAACTACGTGCACAGTAAGGATGCACAGTAACAACAGGCACAAAAACCCTTATTAAACATGGAGCGATCCTATAAAAGGCAAGAACAGGCCACCTTTTAAGCACTTTGTTGGTTTTTTTGTGCAATGGTGGAAATCCGAAATAACGGTCGCATAACATAGAAGTCATGGGAGAAATAGCGTTTTTTTTTGTTAAAACAACAGAGTCATTTATGTAGAATAATACAAGGTAAACAATAAAAATACAGTAAAAATAACCTTATATCAACACTTTAGACGATGCCTTTGGAAGAACAAAAACATCGAATTATCTTTGTCACAGAACATTCAAATTTCGCTGCTAACTAAAAAAACAAAGCTGATGCCTGCGATCAACAAGCTATCTGTTTCCATTTATCTCAGCATGCCGAGAATGAGCAAATCTCGTAAGAGGTGATTTTGGTTAGCCTGTGAGAGATTTTGGTGGGATATTTAAAATTATTCAGATTTATGAGCGTTATGATGGTGCAAACAAAATGAGAACTGAACAATGCTGAGTTATTCCTCAAACTATTCTGTATTCAGAGCAAAGAAATTGGAAACAAAAAGTACTATGAAGAAACATGAGAGCTTAAAAAATGACAAAGTGAGATTTCACCTGAATATTGACGTTAGAAAGGAGAAGGATGTTGGAAAGGAGAAGGAAGACTTATGGCTGAATGCAACAAAAACAAAAATTGTGTTCGTAAAATGCCAACTGAATTTTAGCAGCAAGAGTATGACAGCAGCTAAAGTTCAAATTATGCAATCTCTTTTGGATAACCGGCCGAAGAATAACCATATTACTGTAGATAAAATATATTACCTTTGTAGTCTGCTTGTATCTGGGTTCTTTTACAAGTTTTAGTTTCCAACTCCTTATTTCTCAACCACATTAATCCTCAAAGGAGCAAAGACACTCTGGCATCAGAAGAGCTAGACACAGCATTTTATAAATTTGAGTGAACAGCTCGAATTCATACAAAAGGCTTTCGTAAGTGGAGGAAAAAAATTATGAAGTTGAAATTAAAAAATGTCAATTTTCTTTGTTAACTCTTCTCCTGAAGCTACTATTCATTTAGTTCAAAAGGCATTGCTTACTTGTAAAATAAAACAGAAAATTACACCCATCACTCTCCAGAATTTTGTGGCAATGTGCAATGCACTAAAATTAGACCTGAGTGAATAAGGCAATCAAATAGGAGCATTGGTCATCCGTTGGGACTTGTGATTGGCAGGCTGAACACCTCAGCCTAGTTATATAGAATCGTTCCATGTTTAAGCTTTTTTTTAACAGTGGTAAATTTCTACTTAAATTATCATACCTGGCTATGAAGCTCAATGTGATTGTTACCAAATCGTCCACACCCTACAAATGAACAACACTTCTGAAAGAAACAAAGATGTAAGTACACTTAATGATTGATATGTGAGCACACAAGTTTTGACCCTTTAACTCGTAAGATAGAAACATATCAATTTTACTAAAACATCACACATGGAAACTTTGGTAATACATTCAAACATATCCCCTAGTTAGAAATTTTCTTCCTTTCATTTAACAAATGGACGTCAGTTTTTTATGCATCTATCCTCTTATTGATGATAAATTGCATCATAACATTGTCAAAGTGGCTGTGGAACCACGAGCCGAAGGCGAGTAGTTCCATAGTAAACTTTGATAATGTTGTGACGAAATTTATCATCAATAAGAGGACAGATGCATAAAAAACTGACGTCCATTTGTTTTTTAATGATAACAAGACCCCAAAATGGTCAAATGCCGGGAATAAATGGGAAAAGACACTGTAACCTTGCCATAAACATAGATAAGTGAATTTTATTCAAAATGACACAAACATTGTCAGAAGCTTTTGTTATTTTTTGATTGGCCACTTAAAAATGTGCATAAAATCTCATTGGTTAAAAAGTTGACAGCTTGACAGCTGAAAGTTGAACTTGAAAACTTAGATAAATTAAAATTTTATCCGTCTGTACTCTAATTGGTGATAAAAATGAGCCAATCAGCGTGCATGAAATTAGAAATATTGTAAACATCACAACTGAGTTTCAGAAAAATTTATGTTGATCACTACTAGGGATTCAACAGACAGGGGAAATTCACTAACCTGTAAACAGACCCACAAGTCAGATCCAGACCTTTTGCAATTTTGACAACTTCCCTGAAAACAAAAAACAATGTTATTGAAGACATTTCACTGCAAGTCATTTGCAGTGGTCGAGGCAGGTAATTGATCAACATGTCAACATAGTGTAATGTAGATCTGCACTATACTGGTAGACAGTGTAGATAGTGTAGTCTACATAGTGTATCCTATACACTGTACTTGCACTTGTAATGGAAAAAAGCAAAAGAACATAAATTTACAAAAATCTAGAAACACTTTGAGGACTAAGTACTATTGATCACATGGAAACCAGTCTTGATTTTCCTGCCATCATCACTAACAGTGAATACAGTAAATAATTCCCCTTCCATACTATTTACTTTAAAAATCCTGCAATTTTTTATCATAACAACATTTAGTCTGTAAGTATGTTTCATAAGGCACAAACAATAAGAATAATAGCAAACCTTTAAAAGGCCATAAAAAAAGTGCAATACAAGTAATTTGGATCAGAGCGGTTTTCAATTGAGTGTCGAAAGTAATCAAGCAATTACTTTGGTTTTGGTTTTGGTTTTACTACAGCTGGAGATTGGCTGAGCAGTCTAATTGGCAAGTAATTGGTTTGGTTTTGGTTTTACGACACTCAGTTAAAAACCGCTCTATGCTCTTGGAACAAAATACAGTATTTGTTTGAGAAACTGATGTTATATAGTTTCCATACACAGCTATCATAAACGTCTGTCAGATGATGATTTTGACCTAGTTCATACAAAATTTCCCTTCGAAGCCCCTTGGAATATGGCTTCTTCTGTTATGCTACCTTTAGCACCAATTCATCCTTTTAGGCTGTTTTGCATGGCTTTGCGTCAATAGAAAATGAAACACAGCTGTACTCATCGGTACAAAACATCGTGTTTTTCAAATTCTAATGATCATAACAAATATACTCTAGATGTAGACATGAACACCTGTTTCCTGACTATTTACACTGACTGACAAATAACACAACAAGTTCTATTAATAGGTTTATAATATGCAAAATGAAGGTATAACAGAACAGTATCAAATCAGACAATCAGGCATTTACTTAGACAAATTTCAAGATTAACTTAATCTTCATAAAGCCTCTTAACTAAGACTGAACCTTACAGTTCTAAAACAGTGGGATTTTAGATAAAAGGAAGTCGATAGTCAAACTCACTATGACCAAGCACAAAAAAAAGTAACCTAAGCATAACATTACCTCTTTCATTTTCCTCTTGATCTCTTCCACATTTACTTCTTCGATAGAATTTAAATGAGGACAGGGCGGCATTTTCTTGTAAGCTAGAGCCACAAAATTAGTTCCAAACAGGAATCTTTGCAGAGCATGTATCGGCTTCCGCGATAAACGGGTCAAGAGGACACAAACTAGGAACAACACTTTGCCTGTCTCGAGTAATCCAAACAGCTGATGAAAATCTTCAGTTGAGACTTCCTGGCCTCTAGTATTTGGCTACTGCTTTAATAGCAAAAGAGTACAAGCTGCCAGCAGGAAGAGCTTCGAGCTTTATACCAAACACTTGTTTAGTTTTTGGTCACATTGTCCAATTGATGGAGAACTTCCAGACGAGTTCTGATTACGGCAAAAGCAGGCTTCTCTTGGACTTCAAAGCACTGTCTTGATGGTTCAGCTTTTCTTCATGTCTTAACAAATCCCGGAAATTATTGATGTGACGACTTGATCGTTTAAAGGTGGCTACACAGTTAGTTTTCGATGAGGAAAAGACACGACTTCGTCCGCCATCTTTTCTCAACCGCTGAATCCCATAGTGCATTTCGGTATTTTCTACACCTTGGACAACGGGATTACTTGTCCCTCGGATTCTTTCCAAAGCGTATGACACTGGGGCGCTTATTTCAATTTAGGAGAAGACGGGGGACGCCTATTCGACGGGAGCCCTTAATCGAGTGGGGGGTGGGGATGCTTATTTAATTTTTACCAAATCGTGGCCTGACATGATCAGTTTTTTAATACATCATCCGCGCGTTAACAACGTAAATAGCTGATACTAAAGTCTAAATCGCGGAACCGTTAGTACTTGTAATTTTTTTTCCAAACTTGACGTGTTCACAAACTGAAACTATACATCCTTTGTTGTCCAGTTTTGATTAGCACACTAAATTCTCTATGGTCAGAGTGATAACTTTAGTTTGTATAGGTAATCATACGGTTTCGAGTTCAATTTGGAATTAAATTGCACGAGTGAGCTTTTTGAAAACTCACAAGTGCAAATTAATTCCAAATTGAACGAGAAAAACCGTATAATAACTTATAAATAATATTGACTTGAGAAAATTCGCGTGGAGGAAGTGCCGGAAGATCTTTCTTGAAGCCATTTTTTCTCATTCGAGAAAACTTTTTTCAAAGTTTCCGCACAAAATTTTTGTCATCATTTTACGTGATATCATTGGCTTAGAAAATTTCCTATTGTCTTTCAGCCAATCATAATCCAGAATTACGATGTGCAATTTGCACTGGTGTTACACTTTTTGCACTGGTGTTACACTTGAACTGCACTGCTGTCAGCCAATCAGAATTGAGTAATTTTTCATTTATATTAATATGTTTTTAAAAACACTACCTGCTGCTACCTTCAAGATACAATGGAACAGTGCTCTAGAATTAATGGAAAGTTTTCACCCCTTTAGATTCGAACTTGTCTGATGAGAATCTTTTCCCTGTTTTTTTGATTGTTTGTTTGTTTGTTTTTGTTTTAATTATTGCTCCATGGTGAAACTGGGGGATACCCTAATTGCAGCTTAATTGTTGTTCATGGGCTTTATTTTTCAGTTTGAATTTGCCTTAGGTGAGGCGGGGGTGGAGGGGGAGGGGGAGGGGGAGGGGGAGGAATTCGAGCCACGTATTCTAACCAATCAAAAGCAAAACCAATACCAAAACCAATAAGCCACGTTCGATATACAGTGTCGATATTCTAACATGGCTCCAAGGCTTTCAGGAAAAAATTCTATGTTTGGTGGTGTTTTCTTTGTATTCAAGTGTCTTTTGGGAATTGAAAGACAAAGGAAACTTAAAAAACTGCAATTTTGACCCGAAAGCCTCGGATCGATGTTAGAATATTGATATATAGAGCGTGGCCTATCATTCATACTTTGCCGCGCTTCGCACGGGTTCCACGTTTTTGCTTCGTCTTCTGATTGGTTTACTGAGCTATTTGCGTTTGCTGTGATTACTTCGGTTTCGGTTTTACGTATGAGCCTTTTTATTACTCGAAGAAGAAAATGAGAAACATGCAGGATTAGTACAGGTAATTCTATGGATGAGAGTGTAGTTAAGGATTTACACTGCGAACGATATTTGAAAATTCTCTCAAAATTACACAAGCCTTTGGGTGAGTGGAATTTGAAAGAATTTTCAAATATCACGAGTAATGTAAATCCAATTTTCAAATATCATGAGTAGTATAAATCCTTAAATGTTCGAGCTTTCATATTATTATTCGTTTATTATATGCACTGTGACGCAAATGAAAAATTAACGATTAATTGGACTGTTCTCAGCCAATCACCGTGAAGTTCAAGTAGTTTTCTCAGATATACCAATAAATTACAAACAAACAAAAAAAATTACAAGTTGATATGTTTTTTAAAATTTTTGTCAGCTTGTACATTTTATTTTACACTTGTCCATGGCCATAAAAACTATCCTGATAAATATATATTAGCTTTGCTTTCAATATTTTTAAAATATTCTCTACAATAAATAAAACTGTACTCTTTCAATATCTGCTGAAACAATGTGAAAACAAGAAAACCGCTCTCGAATTTGACATAATTTGACTCAACATTAGTCAGAAGGTCAATAATGCGTTTCTGCGCGACAAATCTGTCACGTATATAACGCAACAGGAATTCCTTGACCAATCTTGCAGCGCGGAAAGCCTTACAAGATACGTGACGTACATGACATGTGAGTCACGCCAAGGTGTGTGACGCAGCAACTGTGTCATCCTCTAGCACTGCGTCAGCGAGTTCATTTTCCTCCTCTGGTGCGTTATAATTTCCGTCTTGTTCCTCCTGTGTGTTAATTTCGTCTTGTTCCTCCTGTGTGTTATTTCCGTCTTGCTCCTCCTGCGTGATATTTTCGTCTTGTTTCTCGTCGGTGTCATCGTTTTCTTCGAAAGCCTCATTTTCCTCCCAGCGCGGTTCGTATTCTGCATCTTCTTCATCTTGCTCGTCTTTCTCCCTTTCTTTACGCGGCACCTTGTTCCAGTAATTTCGCCGCCGTCCCTGATGCTTTCGGTCAAGAAGACGCTTCTGTCGCGCTAGTTCTGGAAAATAGTCTGTCGGAAAATAAACAAGATCAACCATCAAGTTACAAAGCTAACAGCGTTAGACCCTTAGAAAGCAGAGTTACAAAGAAATTGGCATGTGCACTCTTTTTTTTATAAGAAAAATCGAGGCTGAAATTTGCGAGATTTTAAGAATATTTTAAGAATAAACCTGAGGCTGAGATTTTGAAAAGAATGTAATATTTTGTGTTGTTTTTTGTGTATAAAATTCTGCCTTTCTCCATACAGTAAAACTAACCAAAAAATAACAAAAACAGCATTAGCCCTTTGCTAATAACATTTCTGCAGAAGTTATGTGTGTCAGATCAGGCTTTATTGCCCGCAGTCTACCTACAAAATTACTTCAACGGCACCAAAGTCGAACCGAAATGTCATAGGCTAAGAATATTCACGAGAATGTTTTCAGCCCAAAATCGGCAGAAAAATAAGAATTATCAGCCTGGAACGGAAAAAGTAATATTCTCATTAAAAAGGAGTGTAAAAAGTGTGTTTAGAGTGTTTTACACAACTGTTTTCTTACTCTCCTTCGAACAGATACAAGCACCTGACTAGACCTACCCACAAGTCGAGCTGGGAAAGCCGAGGTAGGAAAGCGAAAAAATTGAGACCACGCTCAAAACTTGAGTGCGAAGAGCGCGAGGTAAAGTAGCCTGCGTAATGAATCCTACTATTTCAGAAAAAAAGTAGACGTCTGCACGCAAGCTAGAGAAGAAGAAGCGCAAGCTTCGGGCCGAGACTACAGTCTCTAGAACCGAGAAGGACTTTGAGAAAGTTTCGCAACTGACTGGCAAAGAAAAAGCAACGCATCTTACGACTACATCACTGCGATGGTTGATGAAATCACACCTAAAAAATCCAACGCAACTGCTTATCGTTTCCAGGTAACCTTTGGTGCAGTTACGTTAGTCTATCCACAGACCCTCTATTTCGTCTTGAGTTCGTCGACATGATGAAATCGCAAGCAAAATATCAATCACTGGGGATATGAGCGAGTCAAAACAAAAATATAGGGTTGTTATATTTCTGTTTTCGTCGGCTTCGCGTCGCTACGCGCTCGCTCGTGACAAATACAGTTACGTAGTACTATACTAAGAGATTTTCATATGTGTTAGTATTCTTTTGAACAATAAAATGGTTTGTCTGTAGCAATAAAAAGCAGTACTTACGCGAAGCCAACGCGTCCTTTGCTGCCGCCATTTCTGCTTGCTGAATGCTGCGGGAGAAAAACCGCGCATGTTTTGGATTAGCCGAGACAACGCAAATTGGACTTTTTCAAATAACCAGCGCAGTTTCAACTTACTAGCTTCCGTACATGTTGTTTAAAGAGTAGATAACTTTGTGCGGTGAAGAAATGCCACTGTGCTCTATATAATCTATCTATTTAGCATAATTGTACAACTAATAAATTTGATGCGGTCTTTGAAGAACCAGGGGCTGTATACTCACAGAAAGATTACAAAGAAGCATGAAAAAAATCAACGTTTTCTAAAACAAGGAAATAAAGGACACTAGACGAATAATTTAAAAAAATGACAAAACGTCACTGAGCAGCTCGCCAGCAGGCTCACTTTTTACACGTTTGTGTCTAACGCGAGAGCAGCAAATAAAAACCTTGATATAGCATTGTTATGCTTCTTACGCTTCTTACGCAAACCTTACATAATTCTTCTAATGAAGGGCTGTCGCTCAAAAGTTCTCTGAACTCTTTCAACCGTGAGTTTAAGTAACATGTACCTTTTGCCTTCACCAGATCCCAGTCTTCTTCCCTTGTAGTAAACAGCAACTGATGACGAGGAAAAGAGAAAGCGAAGAACGTGAAAAGTTTGAACCGGCAGCTTCCCATTGAAGAGAACGAGGTGATGAGCTACATCTTTACTATGCATATTTAGGAAAAATCAGCGCTCAAGGGAAAATGATTCAGGCTGCGAAGCAGCACTCGCTCGAGTAACAATAGGGAGCAAGTTAGAGGGGTGAGACACGCGCGGCGACCGCGCGTGTGGTGTGTTCTCGCTCTCGCGCATCCCCGTTCTAACTTTCTATTAGGCTGATTTAGCAACAGGACTGGAACGTCAGATGACGACTGCAGGGCGCGCAGAATAACCTGGATTCTGTTTTAATTTGACCATATTTGGGTATTTGTACTGCGCACGCCGTCGTCAAGTGACGTTCCCGTTCTCTTGCTAAATCAGCCTAATATTACTCACGCACCCGCCACGCAGACAAAAAGGGAGTGAGCATTGCAGTTGCCGGAAACAGAAATGACTAGATTACTAAACTTAGTGAGGGCTTAATTGTAAGTTATCACCCCTCTCAATGCACTGTCACTAATACAAGCTACTAACTAGATTTTTCACTGCAAATTGTTGCTGACTTTCTCACCTGTATAGTGCTTGTGATGAGCAGGACCCTTGTTCTGTAGAACTCTTAAAAGAAGAAAACAGAATATAGAAAAATTAACAACACAAGTTGTTTGAACTGTGACAGTGGTAACTTGAATTTTCTCGAACCGATCGAGGCAACGAATGGAGTCTGTACGCGCAGGCTAATAAGTCTTGTGTGTAACCGTTTAGCTCTACGTCGATTAGCCCCCAACCGAATTTAGCCTCCAGCCAATAGTCGATTAGACCCCAACCAGAAGTCGAAAACTGTCTATTTCTCATTCTTTAAGCGTGAATATGGGGGCTAATCGACTTCTGGTTGGGGAATAACCGGCTAGGGGCTAATCGACTTGGGGGCTAAACGACCGGTAACCAGTCAGTGGAATGTACGCCACCACAGAAGTGTTGAACTTACTTGTATTGTGGAAGATCAGGTGTTTTACCCTGCTCACGTGATGTCAAACAACACTGTTGTAACTGAGACTTAGCATCCATCCAGTCCTGGTTAATGATGAACTCCTGACAAGGGAACAGTTCAAAACAAATGATACGTGAGGGAAAGGGGCGAGTGAAAAGTCAAAAGGACACTGAGGGGCGTAAAAGCGATTTCCAGAGGAGATTCATTGCTTATGGAAAACAATCAAATTAAATACATCCAGGGATTGTTCACACTTTAAAGACACATTTACAGGCCAGAGCTGCATAGAACAGACTTGACAAAGTTTGAAGTAAGCAGTAGATGGTTTATAGGTATGCCAAAAAGTGAAAATAAACATAAAATAACAAATCAAGCTACTGAAGGCGTTCACATTTTATAGTTCTATGTGCCGTGAACTATTAGAAATAAGAATCTTTTCTGTCTGCATTCCGTATCGGAGCATCGACGCGATTTTCTATGAGGCTAGTAACTAGCAAGTTATAAAGCTTGACCAGCATTCAGTCGGGTAAGTGTTCGCTCTATTTCTGCCGGATAAATGAAAATGAGAAGGTTTTCAAGTGTAATTTTTTCTACGAAAAACTGCCAGTGTTGGAAATGTGTAAATAGACTCGAGAGAGGTTTTACCTCGAGCCGAGGGAACAGACAGACTCGGCAGAACACCTCCACATATCTGAGACCTTTATCCACGTACAGCGCAGCGACAAATGCTATAGAACATAAAATAAGGAAAGTGAGCCACAAATGAACTATTCAAAACGAAAAAAAGTCTGCATTCAAAAATGCAGGAACACTTTACCTTCTAGGATATCAGCAAGGAGTTTCTCGCGAAAGGCCTTGATCCCCTAATGTCGGGAAAAAAATTCAGAAAAAAATGTTGACGTAACGAATGGATCAGGTTAGAAGAACGCAAGAGCGCGGAGGTGGCAAAGATATCAGTCAACAAATTTGATAGGCAAAATTGTAGTATGCTATTTCATGTTGACGACAAATTTCACGAGCGACACAAATATATAACACGTAGGAAACTGTTAATCTGACTATTTATTACAGAATAATTATAATTGACACCAAAAGGTTGATAGAGAAAAAACACATACCTGGCTTCCAAAGTTGATTAACTTGTCTAGACCCAGCTCTCTGGCGAGCGTCGCCTGGATTCGATGATTGACAAGAGAACTCCGTAGTAGCTGTGATAACACAACAGGGTTGTTAACAAGAGTTGCAAGGAAAAAAAGACCAAGAAAATCATATTCTAAGTTTGCTTCCAACTCAATTCAACCTTGTCATAAATATATGAATAAAATTTTCAACCGATCGCTTGGACAAGGAACGTCCAGGAACGTCCAGTAACGACGTCAACGAGCCCTACCGTAAGATGTCCCTCGTGGTGTTCAGGGAAGTGCTTGAAGAGATACACTGAAACAACGAACTGCAAAACGGAGTCTCCTAAGAATTCCATCCGCTGGTTGTTACCACTGAAGGGAAATGATAAGAACAGAGTCAGGAAAAAGAGATTACTGGCTGACTGAAGGGTGTTCTCCAATCTCAAGTTACTAAGTAGAGCTTGATGTGTGAACTGCTCGCTGATCGCCCATTGGACTCAACCGCAACCAGATTTGTGTTCCTCTGAGCAAATCAGTTAAGATTGAAGATCGTTTGTAGCCTAAACTGAACCTCACATCATAATTCTTGTAAGCATTTATTATCACAATAGAAATGCTATGTGCAATTCACTCTATAAAATGCAAATCGAGAGGTTTTCAATTGAGGTCGAAAGTAATCAGGTAATTACTTTGGTTTTGGTTTTGGTTATCACAGTTTGAGGTTGGCAGAGTAGTCTAATTGGTAAGTAAATGGTTTGGTTTTGGTTTTACGTCACTCAAATAAAAACCACTCTAAACATAGTCACTGTATAATTGCAGAATGTCCACTTGATACTTACAGTGTGAGGTTGTTATAGCCGACTTGTGGGTGAGTGAAAGCACGCGCCAGCAGACGAATGTGGTTGAATTCCATTCCGCTGGCTTGTTCAAACTCCTCTAATTTCTGATAAAAAAAAGTCAATAAGAATTTACGTTCTACTAGTTAACTTGACGAAGATTAAAAATATAGTAACATTTCCATCATCCTTCTGTTAGTAACGTCTTAGTTTCATCAAAATTACATGCTTTCTTGTTTGGTTTTATTTGTTTTTGCTGAACTAAACACCACAGCTGATTGGTAAAAGCTGTCTTCATTTTGTCCCTTCTTGTTCCCATGTTAGTTTGGGCATCTTTCGTCCTTTTCCCCAACCTGTGGGACTGGACAAAGTATCAACTACGTATCTTAATACAAAGAGTGGGTTCAGAATCAAACTTGGACGCGACGTGAACTAGTTTTCCAGCATGTAGACGCCTCTTATTTTCTTTTTAAGCAATTTTCCGGTGTAATCTTCTTCGCAATCCGTAGCTGATTTGTAACTCCTCTAGGCAAATATCCCAAACAGAGGAGAAGAACTTTGACGATCCTTAGCAAATACAGTCGGACGCGGCCGAACAACGTACGATTTTGATCGGTCGGTCAGAGAATAGCATTAATTCGAACGCTATCCTGACTGCTTTGCGCCATGACTTACATCGTGTTATTAAGCAACCGTAGTGACACGGAAAACTTGAGATGAATCTGACGAATTAGATTTCGATTAATAGTTAGTTTTTTTTGTATTTGCCCAACCTACACTAAAGCATAGAAAACGAAAAGAAAACCTGAAGAATCGAAGACGAAGGTATCAGGTGCCTATCACCATCTGGTTGTTGAGCCTACAAGATGACAAAATACGAAGAGTCAACTCTGAATGATCAAGAAAATAAATAAACAGATATTCCATTCCTCGCACTTTTCCCCTGGCGGATCTAAAGAGTATGAAGTAATCTTTCTTCCCGCCCGCCCCCCCAACGAATTGTAAGTTTGAAGATGTGAAAGCAGACAATTTGCAGTGCATGAGGAAAACTATCGGCGAATTATTTACGAGAAGCAACGGCCACGCCCAACGTAAGGACATTTCGGGACAATTAGAACATGAGGTGTTAAAACCAAATTGCTCTACCCATGAAACCCAGTCAGTTTACTTCCCCGACGCAAGGAAGACGACAACGTTCAAATTTTACGAAAGGGACATCTCGGGACAGTCTCAAATAATGAAGCCCTTCCAATTATTTACCTGCAAAGGATGCTTTGGCAAGTTTGTCCAAACATCTCTAAGTTCCTTAAAACCAAACAGACAAAGACATGGAAAAAATCAGAAGCATCTTACATAAAACTATCATCAAGTGGAGGTGAAAAATACGGTGTTCTCCACCAAAACATGAGAAGAATAGAGAGCTTAGGCCAACAGGTTTTTTGTTCGTCTTCCCACGTACTCCGTCTCAATCGTCCCAAGTCTTAGCCAGCCTTGACCTCTCGCGAAGTGAACACTTACTTGACATAAACAAATTATTGCCAATCAACTTCTGTGTCTGTCCTACCAACATGAGGCACTTAGTGCATAAGAGATGAGTGACAATCCGCGCTTGAGACTTAAAGGCTGCTTTGTGTATCGCTGCTCGTTTTGGAAACTTTTACTAGACTATACGAACGGACATTTAGCGACACACACACCAAAAAAACAAAACTAACCTGCTCCTCGAAAGCTAGATTAGTGAAGAGGACCGTAGCTGATGTTAAACCACTCTCCAAATACATTGCACCTTGAAAAGCAATAACACTCATTAGCATATTTAACGACATTGCCACACTGTAATTCAG
The DNA here is from genome assembly GCF_042242905.1 of Orbicella faveolata. Lineage (NCBI taxonomy): Eukaryota > Metazoa > Cnidaria > Anthozoa > Scleractinia > Merulinidae > Orbicella > Orbicella faveolata. Next base: position 8,759,488 of record NW_028301565.1, read on the forward strand.
GTTCAGAGACGATAACTTCAGAGAGCACAACTGTCATTTGACGTTATCGTTTACAACGATGATCATATGTAAAAAAAAGCACAATGTTTTTGGCACCAAGCATAATGATTCAGCCACGTTCCGAGGATCTCTATTCTTTCCACCCCAAAGACGGAGACCCACGGAAACATTAGTCAACACCACAGCCTAAATTATGAACACTTCAAAACTGCTGCGGTTGAAGCGAAAGGGATGTCAATAATACTCACCAAGAAGAGCTTCAAAACAATTGGCCATGGCGTGACTGAGATCCTCTTCCAAGCACAAGTCAGGGCTGAAGTTATTTAAAATTTAAAGAAGGTCAGTGTGAATAGCGCAACAATAACGGAAGCAGGTCAGTGTTGACAGTCAAGTAGGATACATACCCGTGTGAGTACTGCATGTAATCAGACAATCCAAGTTTCTGACAAGTTCAAGAAAGAGTACATTAGAAGAATGAACCCGCAGCATCCAATAATTATCACTAAAATAAGCGATGAAGATGTCAAAATCATGATAGCCTTTGAGATAAGCTCATCTGAGATATAAGTGACTTGCAAAGCCTGTTTAAGACTATCAGTTCACACGTGCCTACGATTCACCTTGGCTAGTTGAGACAGATGTTTGTTTTGTACTAAAGCTGAGCGGTACATGGCCAAACCTCCTTCAGTCTTGTGTGGCAGCATGAAATACAAGTGAACGCTAATGTATAAAACAAACAGAACCAAATAAGCCGAAATACAAGATCAAATACAAATGTAATTGCAGAATTCGATAAGAATAGTAACTTTCCAACGTATTCTCACCTGCTGATTAATTCCAGAACAGCATCTCCAAGGAATTCAAGCCTCTCATTGTGTCGTATCCTACAAACAATCGAGAAAATACCCAAAGACAGACACAAATTAATGCCCTATGTAGGGAAAAAAGGTAACGCTTTTGGATGATCAGATTCATAAAGCCATGAAAGCCAGTCATTACTCATGAAGTTTAGTGTGATTATCGTAATAAAATTGTCCCAAAATCTACTTCAAAACCATTTTACATTCTCCCGTATGTGGAAGTGAGGGGAGTAGGGGGAAATGGAACGCTGTGGATGAGATACACATTTACTTGGAACCTTTGTGCATTAGTCAGCTGTTTTCATTCAGGTCTGGTGTTAAACGAAAAAAAAAACAATGAATAGTTGAAAATAAACCGCAAAGGAACAAACGGATTAGTTTCTAATGAAACTGTTGTGCTGCGTCGGTTGGCAAGTGAGCCAATTAAATGATAATCAAATTGAAGTCGATAAAGGTAATTTTACCTCTGTAGCGTACATGTGTGAGTTTGGAGCAAGGATGGTTAAGACTGGGAGAGATTAAAAAGGGTTAATAACAGTCTTTTTGAGTAACGCTCTAACATAAATCACCTTGCAGTAACCTTGTTTTTCTCTTTGGAAGCCATGCTCTGTTATCTTCACTGACTATTTTGTGATTCTTATTCTAACTACCCTGATATCCATCATGCAGAGCTCTACAGGATTAAAGTCTAATCGATTCTGATTCTAATCTAAACTGTTCCAGTTACCGTGACTTCCATCGCCCTTTTGCTGATCATCCTGCCACAAATCATACACGTCTTCGTTCACCACTTACTATGACTCCACTAAATTGAACTTGGGACAGTTCTGAAACTGTCCTAACTGTCTGTCTGTCGATCTGTCGGTCTGTCGGTCTGTCAGTCTGCCTGTCTGACCGACTGTTTAACCGATTGTCTGGCTGACTAAGTGCTAGAATTGTCCGACCGTCTGTCGTCAGTGTCTGTCGATCTCTCATCTGTTGGTCGGTCGGTTGACCGTCCTGTCAGTTGGTCTATCTGGCTGACTATCCTACTCTACCTGTCTAGAAGCCAATCCTTTGTCTTGCCGGCACCAATTAGTCTCCTTCTCGCTTTACTTTGAGATTTAGATTTAGCGAGAGTGCCAGTATCGTCAGCAAAACTAGAGAGAGTTTACAAGTCAAGCTCAGCATGACTATCTCAGAGGATCGAGCTGGAGTGGGTGTTATATTTATAGTTATTGAAGACTGGAAAAATATCAACTCACAGACAAAAATTCTGGTTTCATGATCTTCAAGGACATGAAACAGACTTCACTGTATTGTGTTTTTATGCACTCTGGCTAAGAAGGAAAGATCTACTCCTGCTGTAAGTCTTAAGCCTGGCATATCGATTCTCCTACTAATTGTACTAATAAGTTAAACGCCAGGTCGGAGATTTTATTGGTTCATTAAGACAATACCCTCCAGGCTGATGACTGTCTTCATTCTTACTAGTGAATATATGAAATATCGTATATTTGAACTGCGGAGAAAGATATGAAGACATGATTGATACTGCGATGATCAATCACGTCTTCATATCTTTCTCCGCGGTTCAAATATATGATATTTCATATATTCACTTGTATTCTTCACCATCTACGGGTATATTACGATCTCATAAAATGACCAGCTCCCAGTTGGCTTGATAGCTCAGTTGATAGAGCACTGCACCGGTATCGCAGTGACAGCCCAGAATTTTCTTCAGGCTTTAATTTCACAACTGCTTAGGTTGTGTGTATAACTGCGATGATCAATCATGTTTGCTTGACAGTGTCTTAATATTATAAGGAGAAATTGGCAAGCGATCACTCTCGAGAATTAAAGTCCGAGTAAAAGGTAGTTAGGATATTAACGGTGTTAGTGTTAACTTTCAGACCCTACGCGCACTGGAAGTGACTTATTCTAAGGGCTGTATTCCACAGAATGACCTGTTTTGTTTTCGCGTGTGGCCGGAATTGTCTTCCTTACTCAATGGCAAGAGACACAGCAAAGATCTTATTAACCTCGATTTATCGGTCCGTACTGTAAGATACGGAGCGTCCTTTTTTACTGTCGATGTTTGCGCCTCGTGCTTCGTGCTTGGATCATAATTGAACGGGAAAACGCGGTCCGCATCTTGAAGTAAGCAACTCAAAGTCTACCAATAAGAGGAATGCACTAAAAAAGGTAGAACCATTTCACTATCGTAATGTTCACGAATAATTTCAAACTACTTACATGGACTTATACTCGTCCATTTTGCCAAGGTTGGACATGACACGTATCAGCTGGGTGATGCCTGCAGAAGCAGAGAAAATGGTCAACGTACGTGGACTTATACTGAGAAAAGCACGACGGACAACCAAGTCCAAATACAGCAGTCTATTCACTAGTACAAAGACTCGCAGAAGGAACTCAGACAATATTATCGTTCAGTACCGACTGATCAAGCCTAATCTAAACATATATGTTAGTTCCAGGAAGACCTGGATCGAAATAGATTTTGAGATAAAACATCTGAAACAAACTGAATTTTAACCCCACCTCTTGGAGTATAGTAAGTGTTTCAGATCAAACGCAATCCCTGTTTTCTTAATACTGTTTTGTATTTGTTGATCTGACTGTGATTGTAGTTCACTAACCTTAGCTTTAACTACCTCATGGTACTTAGACATACCTTTCTTGCGCGTGTGCAGATGCCGTATTTTCCTGTCTCCGTACCTTGGTTGCTTCACTCCACAGTTCGACAGAGAGTTTCGGGCGTGGTCTGGGTTCATGCCAAAGTTGAGGTGATAAGAAGGGTGTGTCAGGGCAAGCTGTTGACAAATAAACAGTCAAACAATGAAATAAATACACAAACCACGCCATTCTTAACCGTACATCACACAAACACAACGATATTTTGTAACTGGTAATTTACCTGAAGTAAAGACCGATCTTTGAACACATAGCCCATTTTCTCGTCCAGTGTTTGTAGACACATGTGATAGCGTACATGATGTACTAACACAGGAAGCAGTAAGGCGTGCTGAAATACACAGAAAGCAAACATTAGGCTGTCACTGTACTTTTCTGCCGCAACGATATCAACATCTCAATGATAGCTGACTCAAAGTAGGCAAGCGCCGATAATACAAAATCCTCGTAAAGCTACAAAAACGTTTCGGTAATTTTCGTCAATACCCTTCAGACAGGTTACTGCCATCAGAAAACTTCCTGTTGCTTAACAGCCTTTCCACTAAAAAACTGCAGGGGCATCAATTTCCAAACAATTTGCCCTCACTATCGAGCTGTGTCATACACTGCGAAAGTACCTTTCTTATACTCATTCCTTAGGCAAATATTACTTTTCGATATATTGCTAAGTAACTACCTGCTCGTGCATATCATAGTGAACTATGTGCATATGAAGCATTGAACCTTTCCCTGGGATGTTAATTGTGAGAATTTAGTGGCCCAGGAAGACAATATAGTCTGCTTGATGATTTTCTATGTTCTGATCACTTGTTAGTCCAGTTCTGGCTTTCTCTCTGCCACGTATCACTCACTCCAGAGAGCGTAAATCTGCGTGACAGAGAGTCGTTCAGGACTGGGCTTATCACCTGCTTTAGAATGTAGTGATATTCTAAGGAGAAGAACTACTGGTAAGATATTGATTACTCCTGAGAATTAAGGGCTAACCTAACCTGACAGATATCAGACTTCAAACCAGTCTTGATCATTCCTCGACTGTTCACTTCTACCACCACATCACGACGCATAGCACTTTAGAGAAGAAAAAAAGTACAACGAAAAGATTGTAACCGTTTGCTGAACGTGAAGTTGAAATAGTGTGCAGTCCACAGAAATGGATCCTTAAAATAAGACCGAACCAAATCGCGTCAAAAACGAACTCCGCAAATTAATTGTTACATATAGAATCAAATCTACTGAAATAAGCCATCAATTGCAACCTTAACATTCACAGATTTTAGTTAGACACAAAAACATGTTGCATCTACAAGCTCACCTTGTAAGGCGCATCTTCTCCAATTCGATCTAAATGAAACAAAAAGAATCGTTGAGTCCTCTAAAAGGGTTTTACAAAGGTAACTGCCGGTTTCGCCCCATGGCGAGTTCGCCCCCACATCGACTCAACTTGATCGAGTTCGCCCCCAACCAGATCGAGTCGTATATAGAGATTATTCCTCGTTCTTTTATCCACTGCCTTATTAGATTACTGTTGGCGAGGAAACTTCGCTTGTTGGCGAGGTGACTTCGCTTGGCGAGTTCGTTGGTGACGAGATAACCGGTAACTGTTTGACTTTGTTGCTATGCGCGCGCCGGCTGCAACAAGCGAACAATCATCATCTAAGCTTATCAAACATACATAGACTGAAATGGTTCTTCGAAAACGTTTATTAACTCGATAACAACTACGTAAACACGAACACTAAAAATTGGGGGCGAACTCGAAATAGAAATTTTATAGTGGAGGCGAACTAGGTGAGGGCGAACTCGCCATGGGGCGAAACCGGTATCATTCTTTACAAACAAACCATAATAATAATAATAATAATAATAATAATAATAATAATAATAAAGGGCATGGAGTAGGACAAGCTCACGCTTTAGCCTACTTTGGGAAATTGGACGCTCCCGCCCACCAGAGTC
>NW_028301565.1:8767500-8885000 GCF_042242905.1 Orbicella faveolata
TGTGGTGGACAATGTATGGGTACATCTATAATACGATAGTACAAAAGAAAATGTCACTGACAAAAGTGCAAAACTAAGACTGAAAAATGTCAACAAGGCTTTGCTCAAGTGTGATCTGAAGAAGAATGAGAATACAAACTCATGAAGGTAGACATGCAGTGTCTCCTTTAAATCACAACAGTGTTCTCAGCCACAAAAAAGGTACCCACCTTGATTTTAGACAACCTTTCCCCATCCTTACAAAACTGCAAGTCATCAACCCTGAGAGCTGCAGGTTTCTGTAATCACCATAAGAGCGAATATGTCATAAACTACTGACAGAACACTTGCAATAACATTAGGGTTCTGCCCATTGCAAGAAAAATATTTTCATGAGAGAGCTGCTTTATCCTAATGGTCATATTGGATTAACTAGTCCCAGGTTTGCTTTGTTCTTTACATACTACTCTGAAACTGCCCTCTGGTATGAAAGTACAGGCGTACTGTTCCCAAAGACAACCTGACAAAATGCTGACAGATTACTTGCAAAGAGCTAGCACGGTTATGTTTTCCAACAAAGAAGCAAAATTCTTAGCTAATTTGTGGGTGGGTCACTTTAGCCCATCTGCATTTCAGAAAGGATGCTTGTACGAAGATGTCATGATGGTGACCAGCTAACATGTCCACTTCCATGTCAATCCATGGACTTGTGCTTTAAGGGCCTTTTCAAAAAAATGTTCTGATTATTACTTACTCCTGTCTGCGGGAAGGCAGAAATGCACTTTCTTCAGACACACTCTCTATGTGCAAGGCAGACACAGCCCTGCTGAAATGTGCAAGTTTTGTCTACCTGCTACTGACATCCAGCAATTTCAGTCATGTCCAATATACACAAATTGATATAGTTCCAAACTACAACTTTATGATCTGTTTAGTTTGACAGAAGACAGTTTTCGGTCTGTATACAATCACCCTCAGTAAATTATTTGCCACCCACTTCATTCTGGAGTTCACTACTCCTGACTAAGAACAAATCTATGTCCAATCCATGATTTCCACTGCCTCTGTTATCCTGCCTGCTAATAAAAGACACTGCTTTTGACAGTGCTGGAAAAATTTTTAAAAATTGATTTCTACATTTAAATAGGACCTCACCTTATCTGGATTCATCACAATAGAATTGATGCATGACTTGCTGTATTCGTCCAATTTATCAGCACTGAGAGTTAAATCACTGGACTACCAAAGACAAAAGAACAGCATTTATTAATTACACTGGATCTAACAATTGAATCACATGATTCAGAAATTCCAAAGCAAGGAGTATATAGATTCCTTCTTCTGCCATGAATTTTGTCTAATTTCTAACCTTCACAAGAGGTTCAGCAGAGTCCAAAATATAAGACAACACTTGACTCATTGGAAGAAGTTCATGGTCCTTCATGGCATTTTCCTGGTCTAGAAATGGAAAATGTTGTTGTAATCAAGAATAGAGAATGCAAGACCAGGGGAAATTGGAGAATAAAGTGGATGTGAAATTATTATTAAGGTTGGTAACATAAAGATACTTTTTGGTTAGAATTATGCAATGCTTGTCTACCTTCTTTTTTTTGATGGGGTGTGCTTACATACACATTTACCTGTCAATCTGTGAACAAATCTTGGCATGAAGTGGTATTGTTGACAAGAATCTTGAATATTTCCTGGCAATGAATAATTAAATGACTGTCAGAACAACCTCAGAAAGAAAATTACATTACTAACTTATTTAATTAATAAATTATCATATTAAACACATTTCATTTCATTTCAAGCTCTCCTGTATTCTAAAGACGCATTAAGTGCAGTTGTGTTTTACTTTAGAATATAATTATATAGATTACCTTTTAACTCCCAGTCTGCCAGTTCAAGCATTTTGTAAAACAGAAACTGTGAGAACAAGTCAAGATCCTTCATACAGAAATTCTGAAATGAAACATATGGGCATTTAAATAATAAGGAAATTCTATGTCATGTTATACTTAAAAAATGTTTCAGGGTAAACAAAGTCTAACCTAAAGTGTACACCCTGTAGGTAATCTTTTCAAATGTTCATGGAGCTAAGATAGAAAACAACAACTTACCTCTGGAACTGGTTCGCTAATGACATGTAGAGAGTATTCAATATTGAATCGAATCACAGAGCAAAGAGGTACCTAGAAAGATAAATGTAATGAGTGTATATTTTAGGTTTCTGGCAAGGGTTTGAAAGGGGATGGGGGACAAAGGGTGTAGAGGGGATGGGGGGGGAGAGGGTATGGAGAGGGATGGGAGGCAAAGAGTGTGGAGGTGGATGGAGACAAAGGGTGTGGAGGAGAAAGTGACAAAAGGGTGTAGAAGGGAATGGGGGCAAAGGGTGTGGAGGGGGATGGGGGAAAAGGGTGTGGAGGGGAATAGGGGCAAAGGGTGTGGAGGAGGATGGAGACAAAGGGTGTGGAGGAGGATGGAGACAAAGGGTGTGGAGGGGGATGGAGACAACGGGTGTGGAGGAGGATGGGGACAAAGGGTGTGGAGGGGGATGGGGACAAAGGGTGTGGAGGGGGATGGGGACAAAGGGTGTGGGATGGGGTGGAAATGGGAGGCGGTCATACAGGATTGTATAAAAAATAAAAAAATGTTGATGGAAAGGGTTAAAAGCAATTATTTGGACTCACGTGTTCCAGTGGGTGATGACAAAACATAGAAAATCCCTCAAAAGTGTAATCTTTCCCTTCAAAATGGATAATACTCGGATTCTCTGTCTGCGAAGTAAACAGTTAAGACATTCAAGTTTGGAAACAGCTAATTAACCAAATCAGTGTTGATGTTCAGGTTAGGTATTCAAAAACATTTGGACTACTGGTACCACTGAATCAGTAATTATGTACTTATATTTATTGCAAATTATATTGTAACCTAAGGATCAAAAACGAAAAATCTCAGGTGAACAGAACTGAGCAACAGAGCCTTCTATTTCTCTTGATTCACTGCTGCATTAGGCCATATGGAATGTTGGAAGACTAAGAGCAAGAGACATTTAGTTCTTGATGCATTTTTCCAACGTCCTGCATGGTTCACAGCAACAATAAATCTATTTTGTAAGTAATTAATTTTGTTTAGTTTTATATAATGACTGACTGTTGAGGTTATTATAGCTGGAATAAATCATGACAGTCCCCTCCTTGTCCCTCAACCATCTGTGGCATTGATGCTTAAGTAAACTCTACACAAAAACTTAGATGTACTAGATGTACACTGTGTGGCTGATGGTGATAGGAAGGGAACACATACAGCCAAGCAAACAAAGCAAATTCAGTGGCATGATGGATTGTGTCGACATACCATGAAATTGGTGTGTGGTGTGACAGTCACCCAGTAATGATGCAACTTGTCTGCGTTGTTTGTTAGTGGATCACAAGCTGGAATGACCTTAGTTTGTAAAAATATATGTTACATATTGTTAGAAAATAACATGAATAATAAACTTCAAGAGAACTATAAGCACCCCCTTTTGGTATTATTTTTTTCAGAATGTATCATAATTATACAGCTTCCAAAGAACAAAACCATTTTTATTTTGTGAACTTAGTTAAACTCTTAAACCTTGAAAAAAAAACAGTTTGGCGGTGCAATATTGACAGATGGAAAAACTTTTGACAAGATGTTAATAATCACTATGAAAAGTTAATATACATCAAGAAAAAGACCAGTGTAATCCTGACAAATAGAACTCTAAGTGTATACTCACAAACCTTTCTAAATTGTACTTACAGTTTCACCAGGGTAAATACTGTGACGAATTCCTTGCTGCTTGTCAGATGCACTGCATCGACAGACTGGACCATCATTTGTCTATGAGAAAGTAAATGGCGCAACAAAAAGAAATATAATAAAATAATAAGAATAGAGAAATTACGGCTTGTAAGGCACAGTTCATATCACTCTTATCAAAATAGTGCCACGCCTTGACATGAGGGGGGAGGATGCTAAATCTTGATATTCTTGAACAGGTAACAGATAACATATATTTATCTTCTTTCTCCTCATCCTTAGCACATTCTACTGGTGAACACTCAAGACGACATATTTCATGCATTTACTCCTGTCAATAAGTCATAACAGTTTCTGACATTAACAATCTGATTTCTAAATATGCAGAATACTTGGCATTCAATACTTATTAAGATAACCCAGTGATCAAAAACTTTTGATCTAACATACCACGGCACTAAAACAAGAAAAATTACTGAGCTCAGTTAAATTAGTTTTTCCACAAAAATCTATTCCTGTTCACATACAATTTCCACATTTTCCCATTTCTTTACCAGTAAGTTGCAAGACAGCTAACTATACCACATAAATCATCTAAGCTCAACACCTTGACCTTTAATAAACCCCTCTATTTAAGGTTCTTTGCAAAAATATATCATATGTTGCTTAATGAACGATATATCTATCAGTCAGTTGTAAACAGTAGACAGTATGGTTGTACTTGCATTGGTCAACGTCATGGTATACATGTGAAACTTTGTTCATTAAAAATTTATCACTTTAATACCTACCTCTCCTGCTTCATTAAACCAAAGCTCAGGATGAAGTCTTCTAGGATCTCCTATCTTTCTTTCTCTGACCCCTGCTACACTGGGGCCTCTATGGTCATGCTCATCCTCAACCAGGTCATCATCATCGTCATCAAAGCCTCCATTTTCCTGATTGTCCCCATCATTATCGTCATCACCATCATCATCACTTTCAGAGCTGCTGCCACTCAACCCCTGACTTCTAAACTCACTGCCATCTTCATCACTGTTAATTTCCTCATCACTAATGCCAAGAAACTCTGAATAATTACTGACATCTGACTTCCGCCTAAACCTGGATTTTGGTGGACTTTCTTCATCCTCTGGTGGGTCCTCATTTAACTCAATGTCACCAAGTGATTCATTATCACTAAGATCTGAATTTGCACCAGTACTCTGCCTGCTGTTAACACTCTTATCATCATCACATTCCACAGATGGCATGTTCAATATTTCCTTCTCAAATTTGTTGTGCAGTTCAGTGAGTTTTTCTGTCCCTTGGACATTGCCATTGTCATCATCCTAAGTTTAAATTTTCCTTTTTAACAAATAGATTCTATGTTGTCATGCATCATGTCAGTAATTGATTGCATATGACATCAAAATGTAGAAAGAACAAAAGAGTGGCACATGAGGCAATAGCTGAGTGTGTCACTGATGTTCTTACTACATTTTGATGTCCTTGATAAATTACTGAACAGTTGTCTCCAACATGGAATCTATTTGTTTTATAAAATAAAGAAACAAATGTCTGTCCTTCAGTTGATCGTAAGTAAGAACCCACCAAAATGCAAGTCAGAATAATTCAACATATATTACATAAAAATGAAACCATGAGAACATGTGGTCAGATTGCTCTTCCTGTGATTGCATGAGAAAAGGGCAAAAATGTTTTAAACCAATCACAAGGAGTTTTCAAGCAAAACCATATCAAACATGAATTACTTTTGACTCTCAACTGAAAACTGTTTTAACCTACATTCTATCACCTGGCATCTTTGGGCCATCAGATCATATAGAGTACACATACCTTATCACTCTGCTTTTTGGTATAAAACTCCTCTGACACAACACACCTTACCACTCTTTCAACATTAGGAGGAGGAGGAGAAAAACAACGAGAAACTCTAGGGCTCTTCCTGCCACCAGCACCTGGGGTGTAGTTCCTTTTTTTTTTCAATAAAAGCAATAACAGAAAATATACAGACTTACAGGACAGTATATATCACAAATCCAGACTTGAACTGAATTACAATATACTTATAGAGTAACCTTGACAACCTTCATACAATGATATATAAAAAAGATAATTGGTGATTGCAGTAATTCGTACTTAAATGAAATACATGTAGTTTGACTCATCAGAAATTTCTCAGTAGATTTAGAAAAACAGTCTGCAGGAAAGTGCAAGCTTTAAGGCTTACCTCAGAAACACCTGAGGTAGCACAAGCTATTGATGTAATGATGGTGCGAGCAAAGAGAGTCTTCGCTCTTAATTTCTATGCGTGACAGTTGACAAGGGCGCCATCACGCGATAGAAATCTTGAGCTTATAATCTAATTGTTTAAAAGAAACACTTGTCAAAGTTTGAGAAAACTCAAAAAAGCTGTGGAAACACTCACCTGCCACTTGTGTTCCTACAACATTTCTCGCTCTCCCAGACTTGACAGAAACACAGAAAATATGATCTACTTCTTAAACATTAATTAAATTGTACAGTTAGTGCACTTTGTAAATCTGTCACCAACCTCCTATTTCCCCACTCTCTTCCTCTTTCACCATCTCTGTGAAAACCACTCTTGTGCTGTGGATTCAATGGACTAGAATTTTTCTTACGACCAAAAGATCTACGATCAGGACTGAAATCAGGCGTCCTTGTTTTGACAGGACTGAAGTATTGTGGTACAGGTAGCTGCAACCTGCTGAACTGTTGCTGTACAGGTGGCTGGAGCCTACTAAACTGTTGTGGTACAGGTGGCTGCAGTCCACTGAGCTGATGTGATGCAGGAGGCCACATTCCATGAGGACCAGTCATGGCAGGTGGTACTTGAATTACACTCTCCCTCCTGGGTTGAGCTAGACCTAAGCCTACACTGTTACTGGGCTGTTGCATATGAGAGCTCGTACCAATCACTTGTTTATCCTGAATGCATTTCTCCAAAGCTGCAGCAACAGTTAAACCCTGGTGTAAGCTATTAACAGGCGGAGGATCTCTCACTAGCTTAGATAGACTGTGGAACGGAGGAGAATGTTGTACTTGCAATGGGACCCCTCTTGGTGAAAGCAAAGTAGGAGGTGCAAATTGCTGCTGGGTTTGGGAAGGGATTGCTCTGGGTGAAGGTGAAGGAGGTGACATAATTGGTTGTGGGAAGGATGAAGCAACAGGCCCTCTCTGAATTGGGCGGAATCTGGTGGGAGGAGTTCTTTGTTGCCACGCTGGACTGTTGAAAGGTGAAGATTGAAGTACTGGGGATGCAATTCCCCTAGGTGACACCACAGTTGGGGGAACAGGTTGCTTGATTGGGGATGATGGAATTCCTCTGGGAGGAGACATAATAGCAGACATCGGTGGCTGCAGAGTCGGAGATGGGGTGCCTCTATGGGGTAGAAAATTAGAGGACACAAGTGGTTGCTGGGTGGGGGATGGATGAGCTCTAGGCGATGGTACAGCAGGTGCCATAACTACAGGTCCTTGGTTTAAGGTGAATACAGATGGCTGGGAATTCCTCACTTGCCATGATGGGCTGTTGAACGGTGAAGATTGCAACACAGGGGATGTGATTCCTCTAGGCGAAGGCAAAGTAGATGGTACAACAGGCCGATGAACTGGTGGAGTAACCCCTCTAGCTAAAGGCAACGGAGATGACAAAGGCAATTGTTGCTGTACTGCTGACGAAATATTTGGGACCTGAGCAGCTGGAGGTTGAATCATACCCCTTGGTGGGCTGTGAAAACCTGTCGCTGGGTTGAATGGACCAACCCACTGTGGACGCAATCCCAAATGTTGTGAAGATGGCACTGGACTGGCTATTATCTGTTGCAAGGGAAATGCTTGCGGTATCTGTGTTTGAAATCCCAGATGCATTTGCTGCTGATTTGCCTGAAATTAAATTCACAAAACAGGAGACTAGGAAACGATTCGATTGAGATAGTAATATTTTTGTAGTGTTTGTGGTAACCCACACTAGAGAGATAAATATGACAGGCAACAGGTGCTCAAGCACGATGCTTACCGCACGGGGAAAACCTTGCGCTCCCGGCGGCCGAGTGATCTGCCCCGATGGCGGTCGCCACATTGTCGATTTAACCTCTTTGAGCAATTTTGTTACTTGCGCATGAGATCATCGAGTAGCTGATACACCATATTGAAGAACTAAAGAAATATTTTTGCTTCATAGTAGCTAGTCAGATTGGACAGACTGTCAAAAGCGGAAAGCGGTCTCAGCTTCATTCGCCATCTTGAATATTCAAAGTTAGTTCGTTTCCAGGTCTCTACGTCTAGTGGTCTAACAAGATCTGGGAACTAGTAGAACTACTTCCGGAACAGACCTCTGGGAAGAATCCAACATCATGGCGGCCGGAGGAGGCGAATGGTGTTTGATAGAAAGCGATCCTGGAGTTTTCACTGAATTAATCCGTGGCTTTGGTACGTATCATGATTCATTATATAATGCCAAGTATTCATTTGGACTGTGAACGGTCCTGTTTATATACCAGAAGATTCCAATTCAGTTCACGCTGATCATCTTCCGTTCCTGTTTTTGACATTCGAGTGAGTGATCTGATGCCGTAGAAGTCGCAGTTAAGAGCGTTTATAAATTTTGGACTGTCAAATTAATTGGATTTGCAGAAACTCTCTTTTAACACGTTTGTCTAACTTCGTGTGACGAGGAGTCCGAGATGTTACAATATTTTGAATCCCCTTTCATGAAGTAACAAGAAGCCTAAGGAAGCTTAAAACCGCGCGGTTAATACGTTTAACTACATTTTTGCTGATAAAAATGATAATTAACTAGTTTTTTGCTCACAAGATATTGCGTGATTCCTATTGTGACAATCACAAACAATATGCATTAAAATCCAGCTACTTATAATATCAGTTACACGTCAATCACTAGTACAACCTTTTTATTGACCGTGATTCCTTTGTTAGAAATGGGATGTTGTTGAAATATTGAAGAAATCATCATATATGTGTTTTGTCTTTTTTTTTGTATTATATGTGCCAGCCCTTTTGTTACTTTTGATCTCTTCTACATTAACTTACTATATTTTGTCAAGGGTAAACGTATTTAGATTTCTCATATGAATTGAAGCACTCCCAACCTTCCAACCCTCTCTTTCCCTCTATCTTTCATCTACCAAGCCCTCTGTTCATGGTTAAGATAGGTTTCTATTAAGACCTGCAGGCTTCTCACCTCCCTCTCTTCCCAGCTAATCAGCCTTTCATCCCATTGTCCCCCCTACCCCAGCACATATCTCTCACCCTTCTCTCCCAACACTTTGGTGATGTTGTTGGCCAAGTGGAAGAACATGGTGAGTAACCAACAATAGAAAAATACCTTGAACAAAGGATGAACTGCTTGGCCTCAGACCCACACAGTTAATTACATTGAAAATCCTGGGTTGCATGAGAAACTGACCTCTACAGTTGGAAGAAGATTTCATGTACCCCCTCAGAGATTTTATCAACTATATCCTGCCCTTAGATTTCCTGCTTCCCCCATGGATTTTCAAAATTCTTGCCCCTCCCAACCTCTCCCTTTGATATCCATAAGAATAGCGAAAGCTCGAGTTCCTGATACACTTTGAATTTGATCTCTTTGAAGTCTCAATGAATTCTTGATTTAGTCAAACAAAGGTCAAAAATATATTGTAAGGTATCTTTGATTGATTTATAATGGGCAAGATGGTTTACCTGCTTTTCCATTCATAAATTACTTCTTCCTTTATCCTGAAGTAGTAAATTTAAATACAGTGTAGGTAACAAATTGCGATAATTTGTTGTCTCTCAAGACCATTATGTTACAGTTTTTCTTAAACTTCACCTCCCTAAAATAATGAATACATTTGTTACACTGTTTGCTCTTGTGAAGGATGTTCTGGCATTCAAGTGGAAGAGATCTACAGTCTCGATGAGGCATCTCTGGAAGATTTAAGGTATTGCAGTCTCATTCTTGCTTTTCTTCTCAAATTATCTATGCTCAAGCAACCTTTGTTGACTTAATGTTTCGAATTTGTCAAATTATATGTAATTTTGCATACAAGAGTATAGTAAAACTTTAGGAAAATGCCTAACAGCTGCAGTACAGTTGGACCCGGCTAATTCGAACTTGCTTATTTTGAATTCCCCGTTATTTTGAACTCAAATCATTTCCCTTGGGTTTTCCCTACAGTCGTTTACTATTGGCTATTTTGAACACCTGCTACTTTGAACAATTTTTCGTTTGCCCTGCAAGTTCAAAGTAGCAGGATATTTATTTGTAGCTGTACTCATATTCTGATCTAATAGGAGTCTTAATTTCATTCCTAGGCCTGTTCATGGTCTTATATTTCTGTTCAAATGGAAGCCTGGTGAAGAGCCAACTGGACCCATTGTACATGAAAGTCGCTCCCTTGGAATATTCTTTGCCAAGCAAGTGAGTAAAAAGCTGAATACTCTTACAGAAAGGTGTTTCCAATAATTTCTGCCGCTGAGTAGAGAGAAAAGGACGTTTGTTGCTTTCAACTATTAAAAACATGCAACATGTTAATCTTTACAGGACTTGGGTCATGTTGATGCAACAATCAAAAACTTGTTTCATTTCACAGACATGCTGTGACGATGTTCATGTGAAAACATTCCCCACTTCATTTAAGTAGCTGACTGTTCTTTTCTATTTTCTTCATAATAATAATTTTCAGCTTGAAATCCCATCGGGATTTATAGACTAAAATGATATTAAATATGAATTTTGATCTTGACCTTAAAGGCAACCCGTCAAGTTTAATAGCATTTACTTTCTTCAAGCATCACTCCTTAATTTTCCAGAAAACAGCAGGCGCCGAAACTGACATATATGCAAGGTTCACTAGACTTGGTAAACTCTCAAGTCCATTATTTTTAATACTATAGCAAGCTCATTTTTTTTAACTAGGTGATTACGAATGCCTGTGCAACTCAGGCAATTTTGAGTGTCCTCCTTAATTGCAATCATCCAGACATGGACCTTGGTGCCACCTTGTCTAGTTTCAAAGAGTTTTCAGCGACATTTGATTCATCAGTAAGTTCAGTGTATTTATCTGTTGCAAGCTTTCCATCACTCTTTACCCATAGTAAGCAATTATTTAGTAGCCATTGTCCAGCCAAGGCAAGAAACTAACTAGTAAGACTAATGAGCATTTAAACCACATTTTAACCTGAGGCTTGAATTTAAAATTAAATAATTTTGTTATAATTAGTATTATGTATTTTAAGTATTCATTTGTTTATGCTAGAGTATGTACTGTAGATTATACTTTGGTAATTATAATTGAACACAAAATATGAGTAGAAATAGTTAGATTACGAGCCCAAAATCCCATACAAGAGCAGTCATGATAATATTATTTGTTAATAATTTTGCAAACTGTCGAAATAAACATTTCAAGTAATTTGGAAAGTTCTGTAGCACCATAATATTGGTAAGAGGGCTACGTGTTTGTCCAATTTGGAAATAATTGGATTTAAAAAAATTCCTCTGACAACCAAATTCAACCCAGCCTATAGCCTTGTCCTATGTTTTCTGAACTCAGAACTTTTTTCATCCAATTATTTCTAAATTAGACAAGCAGGTAGTCCTATTGACTATACAAATAAAGATTTAATATTATTCACATGATTTCTGTCAACAGTTAAAGGGACTCAGCCTAAGTAACTCTGATGTTATTAGACAAGTGCACAATAGTTTTGCCAGGTTTGGATTAATATCAATAAGATAAATAGTCTTTAAATTTATGTTAATGGAATTGTTATGGCAATTGTTAGAAGCCTTGCAGAAACACAACAAGAAAGATATTATTCAGTCAGTGATACAAGCTACTTAAAAAGACAAAATCTGAAATCCTCTAACAGGCATCAAACCTACATGATCTCTTGGACACCACTCAGATGTTTTACCATTGAGCTACAGAAGGCTTGTGGAAGCTAGCTAGGCCATAAGACTAGATTAATTTCAAAAACTTCCTGCAAACAGCTTACTGAATAATTGTTGTAAAGAATATTCAGTAATTAATTTAAAAGGACATTAAAAAGTTTGTTATCTGTGTAGGTCTGAACAGTCTACAAGCTATGTAAGGTGAGGATTGCAACAGCACAGATACAAGGCAAAGTTGCATCTGAATTTAAGTTTCATGAAGCATTTTCTTGTTTTGTAGACAACAGATGTTTGAATTTGATGCTAAACTCCCTCAGAAAGATGAAAATGTATATCACTTTGTGGCCTATGTTCCAATTAACGGCAAGCTTTATGAGCTGGATGGTTTAAGAGATGGACCAATTGATCTGGGTAAGCCTTTGATAAAACTATTAGTTTTTATTTACATACTAACAAAAATAATATTATCATGCTTTCATTTTGATGTGAACTGAAGTCGCTGTAAAACAGAGTCAACAGTGAATGTCAGTCGCAACAATTAGAGTGTAATCTCTTGCCACTAGTCATTAAAAGGAAATGCATGAAAAATTTCATTTTGGTTGCCTGGTTACAACTTAATTGTTGAAAACTTATTTGCAGTGAACACTAATCAGATTCATCTTTGACATTATTTTTATTAGGACCTTGTACTCCAGAAAACTGGCTCACTGTCTGCAAGCCAATCATAGAAACAAGAATGCAGAAGTAGGTACCATCACTGCATTTGTTAAAGGAGCTCAGTCACAGTGTTTTGTCTTTTTTTGGCTACATACAAAATCTCCTTTAAATGGAAGGAAACCTGAAAATAATAGTTTACTAAGATAGAAAAACATCAAAGAGATAATAATAAACCATAAAGGAACAAGGATGGTCAAGGATGGCGAAGATTGACACGGGTTGCAAACGACGAATTTGAAAAATTTAGGCTAAACTTTTCAAAACGTGCAAACCGTGACTGAGCTCCTTTAAGTAACAGGGGCTTATTTCTTTTCAAGGCTTTTTGATTGGAGTTGAAGATGAAGAGAGGGAGGGTACAAAGAGGAAGGGATTATGAACTACGAGTAGTCCTCCATAACTACTGTGTATGTAATGGTTTCTTTTTAGTTATCACCTCTCCAAAAGGTAGAAATAAAAAAGATTGATCACTCCAAAAGTATATAGTTACAATATAGCTCATCATCTATCATCATAAACTTTCTTTAAACTGGAATTTGAGAGCACCTATAGTTAATATCTGCATGCTAAATAATAAAAAATTCTATAAAATATAAATTTATGATAAATGATACAAAACTGAAGTTCTAGTTTTATAGTATTTTCCCACGTATTACTAACTGCCTCTGATTTCTGGGTTATAATTTACTTTGTCACTAACGCATGTTTGTGAAAGATGAATAAGTAACTAGGGTATTTTGCTCACTCAGAATTGGAATTTTTAGTTACTGGGTGATGCTTTACTTAACACACCAAAACAATACTAAATAACGAATAAATGTTGCTCAATGAAATTTTGTCTCTCAGATACTCAGCAGAGGAAATCCACTTCAACCTAATGGCAATTGTTTCATCAAGGAAGTCAATTCACCTCAAAGATATCGACAGACTGAACCAGAGAAAAACACAGATTTTAGACCAGGTATTTTTACATGCAACAGGCTAATATTAACTTAGGTTTGGCAGAAAAAGACCAAGCTGCTTTGAGGAGACAAATTGATGGCCCCATTCTCCACAAGTAGAGAAGGGAAAGATGGTGATTATTAATAGGTTAATATGCAGATATCAGTGGGTACAACCTCAGTGGCAGTGGCCATTCCCCTGGGTTGCCATTCTCCCTGTGGGTTGCCCAGGGATATCAACCCATGGACAATGTATACTGCGTTACAGTATAAGCTTGGTTTGATGTTTTGTTGTAGAAGTGACAACATTCAGTGAATTGAAGGGACCACAAGATGTGTTTTTCGATATATGCATTTGTTTAACAGCTGCCACCTTATAGATCTGCCATCTGAAAGACTAGCCTGCTGCCTGCGAACATCAAGTTCTGAGAACAATGACACGTCATACCAAATTGTTTCAAGATACTTATATACAGAAAATGTTACAAACAGTTATGTCAGCACAGGTACTGCCCCCTCCCCAGTCTAAATAGGGTAATATAGGTGGTGCCTCACTCTATTGACATGTTAATATGGTCTAACAAGTTTTATTTTTAATATATTTTTGGAATAATTTCTTGCGTTGACAGCAAGGTAACCTTTGTTTTTCTCTCCTTCTATGTTTCTCAGTTGGAGGAATTGAAAAGACAGACTTCAGAGGTGATAAATTATTGTTCCTTGTTGCTGAAGTATATTGCGTTGTTCCAGAAATTGTCCATACCCACCCTAAGGATTTTTTAAAATTTCCCGGGAGGGGGGGGGGGGGTTCAAAAGCCAAAATTTTTAAAACAAAGTATAAGGCAAAATGATAGTTTCTAGAGAAATTGGGGGGGGGGGGACTCAGACCAAAAAACCCTCCATCAGAAGGGTATGGATATATCCTGGAACAACACATCCGTGCTGATTGATTGTTATTTCAATATTGATCATTCGTCAAATAAGATTGTGGATTGTATGAACATGAGTCACAATCATAAAGTAGTAAATTATGTATAAAATCCTCTTGCTTTCCAGGGAGGAGAGGGAATGGAGACTGACCAGATGGCATCTTCAGCAAGCGAGTTTCAAGCTATTATAAAGAACATTGATAGTGAAATTTCTCGACTGCAGACACTTATTGTGGGAGAGGATGACAAAATGATACGATACAAGGTAGGCTATGGATCCTTTTGATGATGGATAATAACATACTGGAACAAAACAGTGTACTACTAACAGTTTTTAAAACGCCATCAATCAATGCTACAAGTTTCAGTATGGATTGGATAAGAACTCTAATGACTAGGTTTGTTTTTGTCCCTATTCCAGATCATGAGATGCTACTCTGTCAGTTTCACATGCAGGAATGTGATTATTTTTGGAAAATGAAATATAAAGGAACAATCCTCAACACAAAAAGCTAAACAGGGTCCATTATCAGGGCTTAGTTGACTCTGATATGGTATTCCATTCCAAATTCTCTGTTTTCCTGCCTCCTAGTGTTTGCATAGAGGTTTTGTTTGTACAAAAACTAAGCTTGACTTCTGTAAGTCATATGCGACAATGATGGAATTGTATGTTGTTTTACAGGTTGAGAACATCAGAAGAAAACACAACTATCTACCTTTGATCATGGAACTTTTAAAAGTCTTGGCCAAACAGGGAAAATTGGTGCCATTGGTGGAAAAAGTATGTTAAACTTTAACTGAAATTAATTGCCAGCATTGATAGACTATCTGGCTCTTCAAACCTGTAGAAGGAAATTAATTCTCCCTTGGAGGGTGACTATGTCTATATGTAGACTATAGAACTAGAACAGACTTGCCCATTAAGTAACATGTCCTCCAGCTACTGCCTACAAGGGTCGTGTCTTGTGACAGTAGTTGAATTTATGATATGGCTTGATCCATAAGCAGGCAAGATGAACCAAATCCTACACTGTGATTGGCTACCTGAGTGGGCAAGAAGGCACTATCTTGCCCGCTTGGAACTACCCACTGTCTCACGAAAGAACACTTTCCCCAAAGGGCTTATAATGATTATTTACCAAGCTTGTTCAGTCAAGATGTCCATAAACGTGCCAACAAGAACAAAATCAAACTATCTTGACCTCACGCTTGGTCAATAACACCCATATGTGACCATCCATGTCAACATCAGATTTGGTTAAAATATAGGTATAGTGCTATAAATTCAGTTCAATCAGATTTTTCTTCTACTGAAGAAAAGGGATAATAGCAGTTTGGCAGTTCTAAGAATGTCTGATTGGGGGTTTTTATGTTTTTTGTTGGTGACAGACGAGTAAAATGCAACGTTTTCTTTCAGGCAAAAGAAGACGTTCAGGCCAAGAAGGCGGAGCAAGCTAAATGAAAGAAGACACAAAATGCCCCGGCGACTTTCAGCAAAGTCAAGGAAATCTCTGCATTCAATTTTGTCAATTTCGTTTTACATTACCTGTACAGCAGCAATTTAAAAGTAAATTAAACGTTTCTGTATATGTTTTGTACAAATCACTTAATGACTGATTTATTAACTGTAGTACTGGAGTTATTTTCCACAATACTTCTAATTAGGATCTCTACAATTTCATTGCCACAGGAAAGCCCTGCTTTTAGTACATGCACTTGATTATCACGTCATTTTGTTTTGGCCAAAAGAAAAATTCAACCAGTCACTTTCAATATAGTCACGCCACTTTCATGCTAAACTGGCTACGTATTGTCAGTTATTCAGTCACATTTATACTCTAATCACCGTGAAATGATTATAAAATATTTTGTAACAAATCTTAATAATTACTTGCAAGCACGCCTAAAGTACTTCTTCAGCTAACACGAATCATACATTATAAACATACTCCAGTGTCATTAGCGAAACGTTACAAAATATATAAGAAGACAAATGATATGTTTTTTGTATTAGCAAATTGGGTTCTGGCAAGTCCTGTCCATCTTATATGGCGCCAGAAGCATTTTAAACTTCTGATGGTTCTCAAGTTGTCTTAAGCCCAGTGCTTGGAAATCGCTCCTGTCTCGCAGAATGCCACCCTTAGCTGACGAGACCTTGTGTCACCGTATGCTAACTTGGAACATAGATGCCACCTTGCATCGAAATGCACGCTTGGTCAGGTGTAGTCCGGCACTTTCTAGCCTTCATGTTTAGTTTCCTAGAGGAGCTCCAGGTGTATTACAAAACAAAAAGAGAAGACCGAATACAGTTTACGGGTTGTCTTCGCAGAATTTCACAGCACTCTGCAGCACACGCGTTCCTTTCGATAGTGAAACCTAACTCGTCATATATCCTCGCCTGAAAGAAATGAAACAAATGGGTTTAGCATTTACCGCTTTGATGTTTTATTTTTGAGTACTTTCCTTGTGCTTCATTCAGCAGATGTACCCAAGATTGCTGTTTCAGTTTCCAAAATTGTTTTATGGAAATACTTCAGTGTAATCACTGGCGAAAGATATAGTATTGAACCATCAGTATAGCAAATAGTTCTTGGTAAACATCTGGCCCGGATTGTTCGAAAGGTGGATAACGCTGTCCAACGGATAAATCACTGTCGGATAGCGCGCTTTGTTTTGTTACATCCTATCCACTGAATAGAGATTTATCCGCTGAATAGCGTCAGCCAGCCTTTGAACGACTGGGGCCTGGCTAGTTATATTTTCTTAAGGATCGAACACAGAAGTCACCTGAAAATACAAGACATCTCTTGTTTTGTTGACAGCGCCTAACCTTCTAAACCCTCTCACGATTCTGTCCAGGGTTGGCAAAGCAGAACGCAAATCTACGAGATAGAGAACAAGAAAGTAAAAACATTTTGACAATTGATTATGACAGTATCAGAACGCAACACAACGGCAAATCCTCAAAAATGTAAAGAATGTTTGTGTACTACCAACTAGCCTTTCGCATTCCTTTAACTAGTAACTTTTTGATACAAGGTTACATAGTGGTGGCAATTCTATTTTTTAGTTTTATAAAAGCATCTGCACCTGATCAAAGACTAAAAAAATCATTTGTGGCAGTTCGTTAAGGAGCAACAGCGCGGATGGTGCAAGATCGCTTTTGAATCCGGCTTACTCTTTGCCAATCTAGCAATGTTTCTTTCTGGTTTAGTGTTTACCCATTTTATTTATTTATTTATTTATTTATTTATTTATTTATTTATTTATTTATTTTATTATTTTTTTTTTCACCTTATTGGACTATTATTGAAAGTGATTTTTCTCTGTATATCAGAAAAGAAATTTATACATGTGACGTGCGATATAGATTACCTTACCATTTTCCCGTTGTCCTTTATCTTGGTGATGCGATGAAGCAGTCAGTTGGCACTTGACCAATAAAAACTGAGCGCAGCATTGTATATACAGAGAACCTAAGTAAAAAACTGACAACAGTTTAGTAAAGCACAACGAAGTTTGACCAGCTTAAGGTCATTTCCGAGTTACTTTATGCCTTCGTTTCAATATGAAGTTGAGTAAAACGCTTATCAACAAAAAGTGCTACTCGCGTGATCCTCTTCACGTAAGTCAAAGCCGTTTCCCTACATGAAAAGTTTTACTTCGGGCCTCACAGTCACTGATTTTAGACCTGACGCAAATGTCAACTGCGAAATGGCCTGCTTAAAGCGAAATTATATCAGGCTCTCAGGCCCGGGTGAAAGTTGAGGGAAATACATGCGCAAACGATACAAAGAGCAGGCCTTTTCTTCAATGATTCTTCCTTCAGCGCGAAAGTCAGTGCAGACGCAAAAGAAGGAAAGTACATTTTCCCCGTCTTCCGCCTTCGACACCTCTAACGCTGAAGGAAAAAAAAACTGTGAATCACAAGAACAAAGGAAAGAAAAATACACTAATTAATATTACATATTTCAGAAAAACCCAGGTGCAGGATTATCATATGTTTATATCTGAGTATGTCAAACAGTTGTAAGTGGTTCAAACTCACCATGTGACAGAATCTGGATCATGGTTCTTTTTATCAATGCAACCGCTTTAGCTGGTAAACCTAATGAAAGCTTTCAAACAAAGCGAAATGAATTCATTAGTGTCAGTAAAATAACAAGTAAAGTTCACGACAAGGAAGCAAACTTTTTCTGAGTACTACATTGCACCTTGTTCATAAACCTAAAATCGCGAGATTATAATGGCCATGCCAACTAGGCTAATCTCCCCATTTAGGAAGTAAATACCGAGGAAACAGGGAGCAGAGACAAAATCAGTTCCACAAACAGGGGCGCATCCAGGATTTTTCTTAGGAGGGGGTGCACCACTAAGGAATGGCGTAAATGGTTGGTGAGGTAAACACATTTTAAAAGCGAATACGAAGAAGAAGGATTCATCTAAGAGGAAGTGCGCACCCCCTGCACCCCGCCCCTGATAAGTCTACTCACACCAGCCTGATTTTCAGACGGTCAAAACAGTCTTAGAATCAGGCCACCCGAAGACTAGGGAACTGCTGGATTAAAGACAGTTGCATAGCAATACTCTACGTTTTACCATATACCTGGATTTGTGCGATGTAGAGTGAGGCTAAGGCAGCGGAATTGTCCATGAAGTGTAAACAGGATATAGTTAAGCAGTTCAAGGCATATGGTAAGGCAGAAACAGGGTCCTCCAGTAATATAAACAACTGCGTCAGCGCCAGAAGAATTCTGAAAATAACAACAAAATAAAAAGTATGAACTCCCAGTAACTGACCTGATCATTCTCCTGTGAGACCATAGCTTTTGTGTTATTATGCCATTTTGTTTTTGAGAATAATAAAAGTTCAGTAGTCCAGTTAATACGACCATATTTAGGTCGCCCGTTGGTAGTAAGATATATATCTTATTAAATGTTTTGGTGTGTAGTATCGCTGTATATTTTTACGAGTTGTGCCGTATTTTGACGAGACCGTAGGGCGAGTCAAAGTACAAACAACGAGTAAAATTATAAAGCGATACTACACACCAAAACATCTAATAAGAGATTTATTATCCAACTGCTGTAGTCAATAAATTTATCAGTGAAAGAGGAAGAGTGTGACAGTTTTGCGTGCGCGCGCCGACCTGTACGGCAAACAGGTTTTCTACTGTACAAATAACTGTACAATATCGCTATAAATTTGTACTATTTGGACGGTATTTGCTGCAGTTGGATAATAATAACCTATAATCGTGGACAAAAGTTTCTGGGACGCTTAGGTTATGTGATGAATTATCTGTGTTTTACAACTGAAGTTTGAAAAAAGCACTGTCATTCTTTTAAAAACGCGTTGCTGTTCTCCCTCCCCACCCAATACAATGTTGAAAATCAGGAGAAATTGCAGGTACTAGTTTTCAACATTGTATGTGCGGTGGGGGGAGAGGTTAGGCAGGCCAAGTTGCATTCGCGTCTGGCGTATGTGCAAAAGCGCCAAAAGTGCACTTTTGTCCATGACTGTAGCCTCTTATGCAGAAGCTCTTTGGGCTCGTCACGCAATCTTCCTCCCCTCGTGAGGGACAAAGATTGGGTGACAAGCCTAAAGAGCGTCTGCGAAGAAGGTTAAGATCACCCAGACTGCGAGAGTTACAATCAGGTCAGCTGTTGGACCTGGTAGATGTGTTCCTTACAACAAGGAATTCCTTATATCCGAGTTTGATACTCTCATGAACGGCACCGAGATCTTTGTTCGAACACCATGTCCCACTTTGGTTCTGGAGTGAAAAAGTTTGTTCCTTAGAACGGAGATTGCTGAACTAAGTTTTCGCTGTACACTTACTTATTATATTTTGTAGGCTATATTTGCCTGAAGTCGTCTCGTCATGTTGTTATGTTGCAGAATTCTTAATGCTGAAAGTAAGAATTGACAATACCTCGCTTGGTACTCAGCAGCTGATTTCTTGGTATCATTTATGAACACTTTGTCTCTGGAACAGACAGAATAAAGAATACCAACTTTTGATTAGCCGATTATAGAAACACCAAACATATTTATACAGGTCAAGTAAGACCCGGAAGAATAAATCACTGTACTTTATGGAAACTCTGTGCGACGTCCATCCTTGGAATGTTGTTTCGGTTAGTTGTTGCAGTCAGAATAACGGATTGTTTCATTTTATAACGGTTGAAGAAGTGCTTTTGGACTTCGGGCCAAAACAGAAACAGAATTCAAAAAAGAATTGGACATCATATAATCATGCAGCAAACATGTACGATCACAGATCATTCTCGAAGAAGGTAAGGAATAAAGCTGAGCTGACCACTGATACAGATTTCATTCTTAAGATGACAATTTATTTTATCCGATCTTATTACCTGGAACTTTCCAATAGCTTCTGTAACATAGGGAATGCTACAGTATAATCTCCTGAATAAAGCACATTTAAAGCAGATCTAAATAGGAAAGAAAAAGTTGTTTCGTCATCAAAGTGTTACCAATCCTAGAACATCACAATAGCAACAACGTGTTTTGTTCCAGTCCCTGAACTGTCTTTTTCCTGCCCTAGCTAGGTGTTAAACCCATTCTGCATTCTACTCCACGCGGGGTGGGAATGGGAGAGTAGATGGGAATTGCGGTCGCTTCGTCCGAAAACCAGTTCGCCCGGACTTATACTCGGCTCGCCCAAACTATTAGCTCACTGGTCAGTGCTCAATGGACTAAAAAAAAATTGTGATTTTCTTTCATTATGCCCACATTGTTGTCTCTTTTGCTCGGTTAATGAATGAGAAATTTTAAGTACATCATCCCTTAAACTTTCGGTCCGGGCGAATAGACTTTTGGTGCGCGCGAATTGACATCGGGCGAAACAAAAAGTCGTCAAAATACTCAGCCTTCTGTAAGTCATGAGTTATTATCTCCTCGTTGTGGTTGTGGTCAGGACTTAGCGTCTTGCCAATTTTGAACTCCAACCTGCTTTATCAAATAAATTATGTATGTATGTATGTATGTAAACGACTGGTTACCGTTGATCGACTGGACTTGTAGTATCTACCAAAAAGATTTGCTTGCACTGTTACGAGGCTCAATGTCGTGTTTCAACAAACACAAGACAAACCCGACTTGTATTGCTTACCTGTACTGCGCTTCAGGTTCATCCACTGCTGCTAGCTGTTCTACACAAGTTTTTGCTTGTTCCATGTTCCCCCGTAGTAAAGCTCTGTTGTGCTCCATTTTGGCTTCAGACGCCATCCAAAGCTAAAACAAAAAACAACAAAACACATGCCTACAATAGCACTAATAGCTGGTCTTCTCTATAGACATGTATTAAAAGATGGCTGCCACCTTCAGAAAACGATGGCCGATTCTAGCTATGGCCAGCCATTTGAATTTTCGGCTGTTGTTCCAAAATGTTTTTTAAAAGTTTACTGATCATGACAGCGAAAGGTCAACTTATTGCAGACCTTTCAACGCATTGACACAGCAGTCCCGAGAAACTGTGGTTAAGAGATATACTATCACCCCGGTGTTATCTTTGAAGGAAAAAATTACTCTTGATGTTTGGTTGCAAAATGCCTAAAATTGTAGGTTTTTGACGGTAACCCCTACGTTGTAATCAGTAAGACTACAAGCCCTCCTTTTCTATCAGCCATAGTCTCCTTGGCTATGCCACGTTGGTTATTTGCTCACAAGAAATCTGGGCTTGTTCTCTATTACACTTGGCAAAAAATTTTCCTGTTCAGCATATATGTAGCAGTTACCAACCCAAGACAGCTTGGAATGTTCATGAAACTTTGTTCTGCAAAATGATAGGACGTCTGATGCCTCTTGAAACAGTCCCTAGAAAAATAACCACAAAGTGAAAAGGATTAACGATACTCTGACTTATAAAATATTTACGCCTTGGCCAACGGTAGAAGACATTACTGTTGTCTTTTCACTAAATTTTTGATAGCCCCTGTCCACCTTCAATGGTAAATAAGCACAATACACATTTTGGCATCTTTGCTGTTGTATGAGGAATAAGAAAGAAAGGGGCCAAGGGAGATCACTTCTTTTATTAAAAACTGGATCATTGGATAATGCAATTTTAGAGTTTTCATTGTCTTAGCCACCTTGGGTTATGAGTCATTATACCGTGCACTATAAATATGGTAAGCGTACCCATGATTTTTTGGGGCATTTTTACGGTTGTTTTAGCTTCGTTTTCTATATATTGGGGGCGTTTTCAATAAAACAATTATTCTACTCGTATGTATATGTATACGAGATGATTATAGCCAACTCATATCCAACGCACGCTCATGGAATAATTGTTGATTATTTTTTTTAAGACACAAGCGTTTTACTGGAAAATACACCACTCGCAATATTCATACGAAACTTCTTCCCTGACGCGGGTGGTGTATTTTCCACATCCTCAGTGTTGAGGGTGATGACCTCATTTCCCGCTTTTTCACAGTTGTTTGCTCAACAATCAGTTAGTCTACATAATAAAAAGAAAATTACACGGTGGCTTGAGGATATCAATTTTTTTTCTCGCGTTTAAACCAATATTTTACTCACTCGCTGCGCTCGTTCGTGAAATATTGTTTTTACCACTCGAAAATAAAATTCATATCTTAGCGTCACCCTGTAATATTCTTTATTAAATATAAATCTACTAGGGTTCTATCACGAATGCCGTTCGCTGATTGGCTATGCTAGTCACTATATATTCTGTTGTAGATAGTACGTAGCGTAGCAGTGTGCGCTTGTTTTCGAAGTATCTGTGAAGAGGATTTAGATTAAGTTTTGAACGACTAGCAGATTTATACTAAAACAATCAGATTATTCGCTCTCGATTTCTATACGTGCTGCGCCCTTCGTCAACTATCACATGTTATATTTTACCACTAAATTTTCTCCGATTCTTATTGGTTTAAACTGATCACGTGACGCGATAGTGTTCATCCGCGGAAAGACACTATCAGCTTATAGTGCCTGTCCGAGGAAAATACCCGGATGGATAGTACTCGTCCGTGAGAATATTTCTGTAAACAAGCGGGCTTGTAGAAAATAAACAATTGAATTTGTATTAAGAGGGTTTTTGTTTGTTTTCTTTTTCAAATTCTACATTTGGCTTTCACGGCTTTCATCTAAAAAAGTTGAAAATAATTCAATATGATTTTTGAACTGGCGCACGGAAGAAAATTTAGTGCTGAACAATAAAGACAATAGAGTGTTTATGTCTCGGAACTATTGGTCTGATAGTTGCCCCTTGGAAATTTGATGTTCTTAAAATATGCTAGTTTTAAGAACATCAAATTTCCAAGGGGCAACTATCAGACCAATAGTTTCTCGACAGAAACACTCTATTGTTTAAATAGAAATCTCGAGCTCATAATGTAATTGTTTAGTATAGAATGATGAAAAATCTATTCAGTGCAACCTACTCTGTCGGCATGTTGCTCGGCAAGAATGCATAATGAGAGGCATGTGGCTTCTGCACTTTGTATCCCTGTACTTTTACTAATTGACGACATAGACTCGGAACTTGGCAAAGTGTTTTGATGCAGTGGAAATTGTGTGAAGATACCTGCCAGACAACTAAAAACAGCAGCAACCTATCAAACAACAACATTCAGCCTGATAGGATTGTTTTAACATAACTTATAATACAGTTGAAACCTGCTTTGTGGACACCTGCTAATACTGAGACCTGCTTATTGTGGTAGGTCTTGTTTGTCCTGACGAAAAGCTCATATGTTTTCTCTTTCGTTAGCCCCCTTAATAAAACACTGGTTGAAATGGACATTGGACATTTTCCTGCGACCCAAGTGGCCTGCTGTGATATCAAAATAACCTTGCTTGACAGATAATGGTTATCTACACACTATATATTATCATTTGTCATGGCTATATGCTAATAATTAGCATTAAGATTATTGTAGCCTGTTAGAAAATGAAATATTTTTAACAAGTTACTTGATTTCTCTTTTTTATTACTAATACAGTTATTTGCACAGTGGCACAACAAGTTTGACAATGGAGTTAACGGTTACCGTAGGAACCACTTTAGACAGTACAATTTGTGCTTTGATTTGCCCTATTTTTAATTATTCCTTCTTTAAAATGTAAAATTTTCACGAACGAGTACTTGTAAACGGAGCTTGTTGTTGTTGTTGTTGCTGCTTTCAACTGCTGCATTCAACACGCTAACAACATGCCTGCAGTCTGTATAATTTGTTTCAATAAAATAAAACCCATGTATCGATCCTTCTCTATTTCTACAAGAAAGTTGTGCACATGGAATGGGTCCAAAGCTCTGTAGTGGAAAGCTTCTCACATGCAACAGTCACAAGAAAAACCTATACCATATAATATTTAATATTAGCCCTAATATTATCAATAGGCACCTAAAGTCCTTTCACAATCCCACAGGGTACATATCAGTGGCAATTCCAGACCTTGAGATAAGGGGGGCCCAGTTTTTTGCTTGCCCTGCTGGCTTTTCTTCCTTCTGTGATTTTTTTTGCCCAAAATAAGGCGGGGCCCTGGGCCCCTCCCCTAGATCCGCCAGTGCATATTTTTTTTATTTTTACCCAGTCAGAGTGCATTAAAACTCTAATTACTTACTCTTTACCGTAGATCTGCCATATGGCAGCTTGTTGGACATGTGCTGCAGCATTGAGGTCACCAAGAGAATTTTGAGAATTGATAATGATGTTGACTTGACAAAGGTTCTGCAAAACTCTTAAAAAAGACAATGCAGTACTGTTACAGTATATACAGTTTTTACTGAGGTAGCTGAACTGAAAAAAGTTGACCAAAGTTCAGATGCATAAGAAGAAAAAGATAACTTTACTTCAAGGAGGTGAAAAACACCGCAAGCGGTTACCTGGTAGTTAACATAATGGCCCTTGCAATTAAAAAAAGCCTGCAATCAAAAGACTTTTAAAAAAAAGCCATAAAAAAAACCTGCAAAGCACCTAAGTCAAAGCATGAACAAGTTTTCATCGTGACAATTCTGATTACTATTGGGAGACTTGTGTTTGAACAAACTAATCAATTCCACTTAAGTTAAAACCCCTGCTAAATGATTAAACAATTTCATCTAATGTTGCAGTTTTCTTTGATATTGAACGGAATGGCCAAACAGTCACATATTCTAAGTCGAACAAGAAATTGAACTATATCACAAATCTTCATCTAACTATTTATGACCATAACAATGATAAGCTCTGGCAGCTATGAGCCAGTTGGCTCCAAGGCTTCACTTACTTGGGAGGAGGGGCACCTGCCAAGGCATCATACTGACAGTGATTCAGCATTCCAAGAGATGTTAAATACTGCAACAATAATCATGACACCAAATCAATACATTATATTCCTAACACGCTTAGAAAGTTGACGACCATCCTGAGGTTTGGGTGATTGCCAAGTACAAGATATTGTGGAGAAATTTACCTTGCCTACAGTCAAGAAGAGTGAACAAAATGTAAACTAACTCTTGGGCATACAATTTTGAAGGAGAAAATTCCTTAGAAGTTCACAACTGAAGAAAGTACTCCATCTATCCAAATGTAAGGAAGAGAGGGAGATAGACACTGAAAGAGGTCTAAGAGGTCACAACTGAAGAAATAAATTTATCCGTCAAAACAAAAGCAAGAGAAGGATCTGGCTACCTAAAGATCCAAAATGTTTAAAGCCCAGAGGACTAGCTGCAAAGGGGGAACAGGGCTGTCATTAAGGGCTGTAACCTGTAACACCTGTTATGGCTGTGAATGCTTGATTTTCCCTTCATGCTATGGGTGAAATCACCTGTTGTTGATAGAATTCAACCACAGAGTAACAAGTTTGCTACAGGTGTGGAGAACAAGGCTACAGGTGAGTTAAAACTTAATGACAGCCCTGGGGAATGTGTTAAAGTTTTGATTTCATTGTTATATTGATTAAGAAGATGATCCATTACAGGGCTGTCAATAAGGGCCATGACTCGTAACACCTGCTGGGCTGAGTATGCTTGATGTAATATATCAAACACGAGACAGTGTTTCATCTGGATATCCAAACACTGAGAAGAGAGTTGAAAATATGACACACAGCAGAGTATTTTTGACAAAATTCGAGGTGTTTGGATAGCCAATGAAACACTGTCTCAAGTGTTTGATAAACCTTCTGAATCAAAACAAAAACTAAGGAGTTAACAGAGAAGTAAAATCGACAAAATCTATGCCAATTTAGACCGAGTATCCAAACCTCCTTCACAGTTGCGATTTTCTTTGTCTTAACTTGATGAATTATTAATGAATTTGAGAAGGACCTTTGATGTAACTTGCCTATAGTTGATACAATTCACCCATAATTCACCACATGTTTGTTACAGGTGTGAAGATCAAGGCTATGGGTGACTCAAAACTTAATGACAGCCCTGCATAAGGTCTTAAAATTTGAATATACTTCAAGCCATAGGAGTTGCTAGATACTGCTTCTACATACAGGGATCTTCAACTCAGCAGCTCTGGCAACAAATCTGTGGAGCAGAAGCTTTGCTTGAGAACTGCCATCCTGGTCCAACCTATAAAGCCATCCCTACAAGGAAACAAATAATATTAACCTGTTACATGTAAACAGCAAAATCGAAACCATTTTTGTTCCAAACTTAAGACATTTAAACCCGAAATTGATGACTAAGAATTTAGTGCTGCTGTACCAACCCCAGCAGAACACCATGCAGGATTTTTTTTTAAAGAAATTGTGGCTCTTCAAAGGCTTGCAAAACCTTAATGGCTAGGATCTTTCAAGGATCCCAAGGATTTGACAAGGATCTCACAAAGACCCTAACTAGCATATTTTAAAAAGTTGCTTATAAGATTTTTGGTAGATCCTTGAAGACCCTTGAGGATCTTGGTTGTCAAAAGACCATTGACATGGAGATTTTTAGTGTCCTCACTGGTAGACCCTTGAGCCTTGAAAGATTTAGGTTACGAAAGATGGTATCTTAAGTTCAGTTGATCATTTCCTTTATTCGTATCCCCTGACATGAAAAATATGTCACTGTAATATGGCTCAAACATTTTGTTTTGCCATCCTAGGTTGCCTGGACTAAAACAATCCAAAGTGTAGACAGCTTAAACTGTCAATAAGTCATTCCTACAGTCATGGACAAAATTCTCGGGACAAATTTGCGGTATGGCACTTTTTCACACATACCAAACAAACAGTAGTACACAAATGCAACTAGACTGGCCAGCCCCTCCCCTACCCCACCTAGAATATTGGACACTTGTACCCACAATTTCTCCTGAGTTTCAACATTGTATTAGGTGGGGGAGGAGGAAAAGCAACACATTTTAACAAAGATAGCAGTGCTTTTTCAAACTCCAGTTGTGAAACACACTCAGACAATTCATGACATTCCTGGTACATCAATGTCTTAAGGACTATTGTCCACCGTTATAGCCTGAAACCAAAATGTTATTGTTATTTACCAAACAATGCTCCAAACAAACATGGTCATTTGTTTCTTGTGCTATCTGAATGGCTTCCTTTAATGCAGCTAATGCCTCTTGTCTGAAAACCAACAGAAGTTAGATTACTTACAGACATAGCAAGACTGTATTTTAACTTTTTTCTTAAAGGCTGCTCATTAAAGGACCCTCATAGTTTCTATATCATGAAGAGATGCTAGTTCATAACACATAATCCCAAGCATTTTTGTAAGGTTGTCCCTGTAATTTACCAGTACCCATTTATAATGCTGGGTGCCACAGAGAAGCAGCCACCTGTGTGAGAAAAGTGTCTTTAAAAGGCTGTAAGTGAGAAAATGGGGTACAAAGATGGATCCAGAGGAAATAAACATTACTATAGGAATGCAAATGGAACTTGCAAGAATGCCTCAGCTAAGTGATCCCTTGTGTACCTCAAGGCACACAAGGACATTGTTTTTTAACTGATCATGAAGTACAAAGAATGTCAGGCTTTGATTAAGATGTAGGCTCACACAGTCAGGGATTTACTATCAGCTATTTCAAACTACAGCTATTTTGAACTATTTTTCATTTCCCCTGAAAGTTCAAAATAGCAGGGTTCAACTGTGTTACCATTAGTAAAATGTTTAGTTATAACAATAATCGGAAACCAAAGTCTTTTGCTATTGTTTTCATTCTTCTCTAGTCTTGAGCAAGACCTCATCGGAAGCATACCTGTGACCAAATCGGCAGTGAAGAGCAGCCAGGTTCAGGGCAGCATATCTAAATCTGTGACACCTTTCAGCTTCAACATCTTCCGAATCCGACGCTATCTTAATAGCAGATTCCCCTTGCCATTGTTTTCGATCAAAGTAATGATATAGACTGTCCAATGCCTCCTTAAATTCCTTTGTTCTCAAACAGTTAAGAAAGCTTGTGTAATGCTGTAAAATATAGGTTGATATAGTATTACAGGGTTATGCATGATTATCAAAGGGTATTATGTGGCCATTGCATTGTGTTAATCAAGGTTGTTTCAGGTTGTTATTGCAAGGTTTTCAACAACATAGGTGTGTAATCACCCCTTTTTTGTGGAAAAAATGTTTTGATTGCACTAACTAAACGTTGCACTACAGTCTACAGACAAGACTATGGACGATCAGATGCTTCTTAACGAGCTAACAAGTTGCACAAACAAAACTCACAGCCTCTGCAATATTTGGAGAAGCTGTTAAAATATCTGTTATTCTTGACTGTAATTCAGGTGGTGACAGGGCTTCTCCCTCAGCAGACTGGATCAGAGAAACCTTGAAGACAAGAGATACCAGAGGGTTTATTTACAGTCGTCACAATAAAATGATGTAAAATTAGAAAGGCCATTTTATCAAAAAAGAAAAATATGAAGCTTAATTCTTTGTTTTAGATTACTAATAAAAAATAAATTTAAAATAATGGACAGTCTTATTTTTTTTACCACATAAGCAAAACTTACTGTCAAAATTGGGGAAAAAGACATTTTATCTACTGCTTTGTTTCAGGTTGTTATTAGCCTGAGTAACAGCCACCCTCCTAAAAAGTTAGTAATCTGTTGATAATCGTGTTTAAAGCCATGTGACTTTTCCGGAATACGCTGAAAATGACCTGATTGGTGATTGATCTGTTAAATAAAGTATAATATTTGTAAATTGTTGAACTTGGCGCTTTGTGTTTTATTGTTCACCCTGACAAACATCTGGAGAGTTGGCCAAAGAGACCACAATGGAATTTGTACACTTTGTGAGCGAGATTTAGATGTCAACCTTTGAAGTTTAAAAGCCAGCTATACAAATTACGGTAAACCACAAAGTGTCCAAAATGATAATAGCTGAGTTTTCATCACTTTCCTTTAAATTTAGTGATAAATACAGGTCTAGAGTGTTACCTGTTTTGCCAGGAAGAACTCAGCTTGTCTGTTTGACACAGAACCTTGCAGGAATGGTTTTCTGAAATGGGCCAGACAACATTTTCCTTAGTAAGCCACAACCAGCATCATATGCATGCAATGAGAAAACAAATGTACTGTAGTTATACCCTATGATGCTTATTAATATTAAATAACAACTACACTTAAAAGTGTTTGACAGGCTAGAGTAAAAGGAATTATCTGCATGCATTACATTGTAACGTTAATCCTTATATATTAAATATTTGGAGTGTGAAGATGTTTACCCTGTCCTTGACATGTCATTCTTATTTCCCTCGTCTTCATTCTCCACACTTTGCATGGTGACATCCAAGCTAGTTTCCATTTCTTCTTTGTTATTATCATTTTCACTGCTACCCAAATAAGTCTTCAGCATATCCACAAAGTGACTCACTTGACTGAAACTCATCTTATAAAATGATAAGGCCATCCGTCTTGTAAACAGACCTGGAAAACATGGCCAACTAATTTACAAAAAATATGTTCTTCTTGATTAACGAGCTAGAGAACTTCAAATTTCATGTTACACAGGATTCATCATTGAACTGGCTTTATATCCATATGAAAAAAAAATGTATCAAAAATATGAGAAAAACACTTCCTTCTCTTACTTGATCATACACTTTCCTTAATAGGTCCTTTGCATAAATGGCATCTAAATTTGAATAACAATAGTTTATACATCCTTAGCCTCATACTCATGTTTCAAGACAAAGGATTTTTTTACATGAATGTGAGGCTAAGGGTGTATAAGCATTGTTATTCAAATATAGGCGCCATTTATGCAAAAGGGTCTATACCTTTCAGTGAGGAAGGTGGGGGTGTTTATTTCAAAGTGGAGTTTAAGAGAACTGCTCAGTGAATGTATAGCTCAGAGTACTGGTATCTGATTCTTTTTATTCAGTCAAACAATACTGACTGTGTACACACCAGGATTTTTTGGGGTCATGTGTACCAAAGGCATCCATGGTTGAGTGTCAATAAATAGCCTCAATCAATACCTTCAATCAACCCTCAACCAACACTAGACTGATACTTTATCAACACCGCAGATGACACTCAATCAGCACTTGATCCACATCTCGGACGTGACAATAATTTTTGCAGACATGCCATTGAGTGTTGATCAATATGTATGAGTTGGTCGGCACTTGGTTGACTATTGACCGACTGTCAATTAAGTGTCAATCAAGATGGTGATCGTGTGTCAACTGAGTGTTGGCTGAATATTGATCGAGATGTAAATCAAGTGTCAATCAAGATGATGATCAAGTGTCCATCAAGGGTCGATTGAGGGTATTGAATTGGACACTCAACTACAGATGCCTTTAGTACACATGATCTATTTTTTTAGCCATGAGTTAAAAATCAGGTGTCTGAGAAACATTTCTCCTTAGAACATTTCATAAAAATGTTACACATTATAGGTCCATTTTTCTATGACTTTGTCCCAAGTATGGGTCTGCAGGATGTAATATATCAAACACAAGAGACAGTGTTTCATCAGGATATCCAAACACCGAGAAGAGAGTTGAAAATACGACGCCTAACAGAGTATTTTTGACGAAAATCGAGGTGTTTGGATAGCCAATGAAACACCGTCTCGAGTGTTTGATATATCTTCTCAATCAAAACAAAAACTAAAGAGTAAACAGAGAAGTAAAATCATCAAAACCTATGCTATTTAAGACCGGGTATCCAAACCTCCTTCACGGTTGTGATTTTCTTTGTTTTAACTTGATGAATTATTAATGAGTTTGAGAAGTTAAAGGTAATATATGGCAAGTTTTAAGCAATTGAATCAATATTGAAAACTCTAGGCTCATTAATGACAACAACAGGAGCCACTTAACATGAACTATAACCTCATTTTTTACAATACCACACTAAAATCTTGTTGACATTAAGACAAGACTCAGTCAAACATAAACTACTGAATTATTAATCTTGTCAAAATTGCTGTACACAACAAAGTTCCTATAACGTCATTCTGATTTTTTCAACTGAGAACCTACCAAACAAGCTTTTTTTGTGTAAAGCAGGTTCTTGTCCTATTAACAGGTTTTCTAGTGACTGAAATAATTCAGAAATCCCAGATACTCCATTCTCCACAAAGCTGTGTAAACTGCAACATAAAATAAATTTGATTAATAATAAAAGACAAGTATACCAGGCTTCACATAAAATGGTGGATATACTGAGTTGGATATTTCAGGGTCAAGACTTAAATACAGCATTATGGTACTGACTTTTGACCAGAAATTTGGAATTTGCAGCATCATCCAAAATTCTAAAGTCAATTCGAAAGGGGTAAAATTCCAAACTTACCACAAGTTGAGCCCTTTTCTGACCCTTCTGTATTTGCTCTGTTTCTATATCTCAGCTGATATGGCAAAACCTGGCATGGCATGCAAGGTCCATTAAGCTTGAATAAATTTACTACAAGTTGGAAAATTGAATTACAGTAACATATAAAGTTAAAATCAAACCTTTTCACAAGCAGGTCATTCAAGTTATCATCCACAGTGTTAAGCTGCCTGCAAAGCTCTGTTAATTCTAAATCTGGGGTCTAAAAGAAGATATTGCAGAATTGTCCATAAGTAAAGCCTCTAACTACCACAGACCTTCTGATGTAAGGAGAAAGATATTTCATCTGGGGACAGTAAGGGAAAATTTTAAGAAGACCAAATTAAAATTAGATTTATTCCCCCAAATGTTTATATTCTTGATTTGTTTAGAATAAAACTTGAAACAAACTTATCAATTACTTCCAACCCTCAAACCCTAGAATTCATGGTCAGTCAGCAGTCCCTGGAGTGGAGGAGGGTAATCCCTTATATGGGCTTATGGAGACATGCCAATGGATGGGGTATGCTTTTTGAACGTTTTAGTCTGGAACAGGGTCAGTAAAAAATAGTGTTCACTTGTCTGGAACAGGGTATCATTTTCCCACAAATCAATACATGTCTTGCTTAGACATCAGAAACAAAACGTCTTTTGTATCAATGAATAAAATGAAATTACTAAATACTTGTTAAAAGCTTTCGGTTCAACAAACCGTAGATCTATGTTCAATAAAAACAATATAATTTTTACCTATGGAAATAATCTAGAATAGGCATTTAGCCTGGAACAGGGTCACAAAATTAGGATTTCTTGGTCTTGTGTAGGGTAAGGGTGTTTAGCAACAGCCACTTAAGCGCATCCCATACTACCAAAATAACCTCTCCACAACAGCCAGTTAATCAACAACTGGTGTGTACAAAACGCCATGTTTAATATATTGTAAAAGGTCATGAAACTTGATTCATACCATGTATCATTGGTCTCTGTTGCTGTCTGGTTTCTGTTTTATATACACAGTTCAACCCCTCTTAAACGGCCACTGTGGGGGAAATGGGTAGTGGCTGCTTAAAGGGGGCTGGCCGCTTAAAAGAGGTAAAAACAATAGAAAAGCCTTCATTGGGACTTCGATTACTGACCACCTAATAGAGGTGGCCACATAATAGGGTTTGACTGTATTTTAATTTTCTTAGGTATTTCTATGATACAATACGCATTTTTTTAAAAACAAAATATTGCAACCCCCACCCCCTCTCCAAATAAACAGGTACCATAATACACCCCTACCTCTTCCGTAACGGACACCTCTCCACAGCGGCCACTTTACTCTGTCCCCGAGGTGGCCAATGTGGAGAGGTTCGACTGTATCAGTACAAGCTATGCTTTAAGCAGAGCGTATTACTAAGCAAACAGTTTTACAACAATAAAAGCACAGTTTTTCAAATGCTTTATAGCCTTAGATGTATGGAAAAAAGCTTGCTCAAAATACGAAAAGTATGAGCTTTCTTCCATTCATAACCACGTAACTTGACTTTACTTCTCGACTGTACCTCAAAGAATTCCAACAAAAGCAAAGATAATTTTTGTCTGCATCTTTTGATACAATCTGTAAATTCTTCATGCTCGTCATCCGTGGAGCTCAGGTACTTGATAAGGATCAAGAGAGACACTTTGTGAGGTGAAATCCAATCTTTGTGCGACTTTGTCGCCATTTTGAAAATTTTCATGTTCAAAGATTAGCGCCAACCTCTATCCCGTGGAGCAACTCTTGTCTATAGGGAGGGGGTACTGTGGTCACGCTAGCACCAAAGCTGGAGATAGATAACAAAAGTATTTCGTGAAAAGCGACAGGTCTTACAGATTTGAATAATAATATTAGTCGGGGAAATTACATGTGAAACTATCATTCAACATTTTTATCATAGTGAATTCCATTTAAAACTTACATCCCCCTCCGCTCCCCCTGAGTAAGGGTGACTAACCAGAAGTCCTGGCGCGGAGCGTTCAAAACGACAGTGAAAATGGCGGCGGAATCGTGGAAGAGAGTTGGTACATGACAACAAGCACAAGTTTGTGGCTTTGCCCTTCGACGTGAAACGTTTTACATATAATGATTTTTACGCTCAAGGAAGTCATCAAATGGTTAGGACTATCGATCTTCGAACTATGGATTCACATTGTGACAATTTTTGTGTTTTCAGTGTTGGTAGCCGTGAAACTGGAAGGCGGAACAATGTCATGGTGGACAGTATTTATTCCCTTGTTTGCGTGCGACGGATGTGTGGCTTACTTTTCGGCCATTGTATTCATAAGACTCTATCTGGTAGGCGACAGGCGTTTAGCGGCTATGAGAACGTTATGGAGCGCTTGTGTGGTGGCGTTGTTGCTAACTTATAAGATTCTTCTCTGCCAGCGTTTGGAAGGCATTCGAGACATAGACTATGCTGTCATACACGTACCATTGTTCATTCTCTTAAAAATGCTCGCAGTTCGGGCATGTCAAGTCGACTATTGATGTTACTAACCTGGTGAGACGAAATCTCAGAATTGCATGATTTGGGAGCTGCATTGGGTTACCTGGTCAGATCACGTGACCAATTGAGGAAGAACTGACACATCTGGCAGCCATTGTCGTTAAAAAATTAAACCATTAGATACTTTCCATGTATGAAAGCTCAACTAAGACTATAAGCAATTAGCAATCCTGGCTTGTTATTTGAAATATTTTAATAGAAAACCATGTTTGTCTTAGAGAGAAAATAACTTGGTAATATTGATGCATGGCTTGAGTCAGAAATGTCAGTTATGAGTAGTTTTGATGTAGAGTGATGAAAATATGTACATTTGCCAGATAGAATTTAACTTTAAGTCAGAAGAATTTTCAATACCGAAAGAGTAACGTTCAATACAATTTGTGAATATTCCATACTGAAAGAATTTAATTTTGCTAAAATATCATATTAAAGTAGTCCACAGTTTTAATTTGTAAGCAGACTTATATAATATAACATACATTTGGTACAATTTTATAAATGGCGCAATATCAATGTTTCCTTTCTCTTTTGTGTATGGTAATGTATGATAATGAGTAGAAAACAAAGAAAACAAAGAAAACAAAGAAAACGTTCAAATTGAAACAATGTTAATATTGCACCACAACATATACAGCCCAGTGTCATCTGTACATTACAACCTCTTAAGCTAATGTAACTGAGCATTATGACTATGTCATGTCATGCTTGTTTGTCATTGACGTAATGGAGACCTTCATGCTGGTAATAAACAATTTGAAGTCCTCTTGGCATGTTCTTGTTGCAAAGCAGAGGAATTCACTTAATTTTACTTTCCACAGGTTACTATGGGGCACATTTCTTGGAATTATTACTATATTGAGAACAATTGCTGATTGAATGTCACAGACTCTGGAATAGAGGATGTTTCTACTTGAGGAAACAGACTAGGAACTTTTAGGGGGGTCTGCATGTCCATCATTTGAATTTCAGATTGTTTCATGTCGCAATTTCTGAATGTCATTGCATTGCAAATGTAGTCTGTAAGCAGGCTCACTTTTGAGTCACATGTGCGAGCGGCAAAGAGCCAGGCTCACAAGCAAGGTGATTTGATGAGAGGAGTCTGGTGGAGAGGTGCCACTCACATGTGTGTTCTTCAAACGTGAGACTCCTTGCAGGCTATTGCAAATAGGAATTTAACATAATTCATTTCATTTCTTGTCAACTTATCACCCTGCATGTTTGTTTTAAGAGCTTATCGCATGTTAGAATATTGCCTAACAGGGCCTCACAGATGCTTTCTGCTGCACCTCAGTGTTTATGACATGTACAGGCAGGAGGTGTTTAGGATTAGCCTTGTATAGAGTGTAGCTCAGTATGCTGTCAAATCTCTTGACCTGACTGGTGTATGTCCGCCAGGATTCACTGTGGTACCATAGAAAAAAATAACTAATGTGCAAGTTTGCAGTCTTCTCCACAGGCATGGCAGACAAAGTTGGTGGGTGAATTGATGGGCTGAGGTTGCTGTCACTGCTTCCAGGCTGGTCCCTGCTTCCAGCATTTAGGGACTGAAAAGTGGATAATGGTAATCTTCTCCAGCTTAGACCAAATTGGCCTGAATGAGAGTGGTGCTTTGAGAACAGTCAATGTTCAAATGAGATGAATAGGGGGATTTTGAGCAGAGAGAGAGTGGGCTGTTGCCCCATTAGGTTTACGTTTTTGTTTTTCCCATGCTTAAGGTACAAGGTTGAGCACTTGCTGCAACTGCTCCAGTCCTGGAATTTCTGGATCTAATATAGTCTGGAATAACAAAAACCTTGGCAATCACGCATTAATCTATTCATTCTCTGCTACCTTGTTACCCCTCCCTCTCCTCCCCCCACCCCCTTCCCGTCACGTCCTTCAGCTTAGGCGTTTACTTAGGAGGGTAGAAAAAGCCAGCCTCTGTGTATCGATGTACCCATTAATGTTTCCTTTTGCGGAAAGTTGGGAAGTTGTCATAATGAATTAAAGGAACTCTAGATAGACCACATAACCAATGCCATAGTCTACTCATCAACAGAGTCTTAACCCTTGATTCATCCAGGGCAGATGCTTTTGGGGGCACATTCTTCCGCTAGTATAAACCAGCTAATATGTACCACTCTGTCCAACCAACCCACAAGGAAAGCCGCGAAGACCAGCAGTGCATTGATTTCATGCCTGGCCTAATAGCCTGCGTAGTAAGCGTTCCTGTCTTCAGTTTTTCGCCTCTCCCGCCTCAAATCCGACAATGCTTGCTACACAGGCCGATTAACTTTCAGAAAATATTTGACGGTAATCTAATGATCGAAACGTTAAGGGTACAAAATCGCACAGGCGATTAATTTACTTTTACCAACTTTTAATTTGATAAATAACTTTATCACGTATCCGTTTTGGGGGTCGTCACGCGCACTCAACAGTTCCCCTGTGGTTTGCACGTGACGATGCGAGGGTACTAAGCAAGACCAAGAGGCCGCAATAGCGTCTTGATCAGTTCTCTTTAATAAGAACTAGATCGAGCTTCAAGTATTTACAGACAAAAGAATTCCTGACCCACCTGACCAGACGGACGTTTAACCACAAAATGTACACCTTGACACGTTTGAGTAATAACTTGAGCTCTCTAGTAATGTTTTCACGTACTTCCACTTTCGCAGGAGTTCCCCATCATCCATTAAACGGCATAATCAAGATTTCTTCAATT
Source organism: Orbicella faveolata (assembly GCF_042242905.1). Lineage (NCBI taxonomy): Eukaryota > Metazoa > Cnidaria > Anthozoa > Scleractinia > Merulinidae > Orbicella > Orbicella faveolata. The sequence goes on from NW_028301565.1 coordinate 8,804,770, forward strand.
TTGAAAATTTTAACCACTCGGCGTCCTAAAGTTATTTTCACCAGCCAGCAGATCAGGAGGTTTTGTGAGATTTTGTGGGGAGGAGCATGTTCCGTGCGCGCCTTTCGCCCCAATCACTTCCCACTTGAAAGTAAGTCTCGGCCCGCTGAGCGTGACCAGAAAAACAAACTGCTCTATGGTATGCAACAGTAGTATGGAGTCTGGGTGGGTATCACCACCAGATCCGTGGACAAGACGGAGGGCGGGTTACACGGTATCGGATGGATTTTGACTTCCTTGACATGCTCGAGAAAGTTACATTCTCAGTTGGGACCTCTCAGTCTGAGAAGGGGCACAAATTCTAGCTAGTTCTGGTCATAAATAAAATTGAAATAATATCCCTGTAAGAAGCACATATTGCACTGTTGCGTTTACTTTCAGTTTTTCTTCATGCTTTTTATTTGCAGTGAGATTGAAGAAATGGTTAATCAGCAAGGCAAGCAGGTAACTGAATCAGCAGCTTTGTTATTGTCTGTCGAGGCTACTGGTTTAGCTGGCCACATGTAATCTAATTGGCAGTAAACCATCTCTCTTCCGCATAAGCTTTTTCCCGTCCAGCCTTGATATGAACACTGACAGTATAGAGGGGAGAGAGGCAATGATAACGTCCGGTGCTGTTTATGCCATTTCAACTTTACTGAAAATGACTGTATATCAAGAAGGAAGAATCCAACAAGATAGCCCTACTTCGCATGCTATAATCTGACAGCTTGAAAGCCTATTAAAAGCAGAAATTCGTTAAACAGTTAAAATCGGTTCCAAAAAGTTTGGGAAAACTCTATGAAACAACCGTCCAGGGCAACGTGTCCAATTTAGAAATAGGTCGTTTCCACAGCCCTCTCTCCCTTTGTCAAAACAGGCGGCCGCGGCTCTGTTTGCCATGAAAATTTTTCTGTTCTCTCTCACAGGATCTTCTTGAGTTCTAACAAGGAACAAGGAACGTTTGTTTCTTTGGATTTTAATAAAGAGCGATTGGTGTATTTTCTAGAACACCTCAGCTCAAATGTTATCCAATTTTAGCAATTTACGTCGCACGTGACAGAAATCACGCTGTACCTGGTTATGAGAATTGTAAACGTGAAAGCCTATATATCAAATTACATATTGTTCCCGATTCACTACATTCACTTTCATTGCCTTGGACAAAAAAATCCCTCGAATTTGTACAACTCTGATAACTGCACGGACGAAGATCTGCGTCACGTATTTCTTGTTTGTTTGTGTATAATTGGACAATAGGTGAGAAATGGCATTGTGTTTGTAAACCAATAGCAAATCAGTGACGATAGCGTTCCAGTTGAGTTCTTTCACGTGGTACAAGAAAGAAGTGCACGGTGGTCGATCGTTCTGCAGTCGTTCGGACGTTTGGGATGGTGCTTGTCTTAGTGCTGGGGAGATTTCACATGCAGAAAACACTTTCTGATAGAGGCTTTCACCGTTCTGTTGAAGAGCCAGCTGTCACGGCGAGCGCGAACAGTCAACACGTGCGATATTACTGATATCGACATGAAATCAGCACAAATGAAGGCAAGTGTTCTTTCGGTTGTTTGATTCTCTCCGCAGTTTTATTCCGCGTCTCGACCAGCCAGACTAAAATACACAAAACAGGACAACTTGTGAAAGCTAGAGACGATTTGTCGAGTGACACGCGCGGTCTCAACCGGGTTATAGCACTGACCACCGAACGTCGAACGAGTCACAAAAATTCTGAAAAATTTCACCAAATATAAGCTTAAGCTCAAGACACAACTTTATTACCTGTGCAGTTTATGACAAGCGTTTCCGTGACAGACTAACCACCAAGTTGATAGCTTGACCGATCTGTAAGCCGAGTAAGTAAAAAAATGTAAGAATTTAAGCTTAGTTTTTCCTCTGATCGAAAAATCTCTAAAGTGTGCTAACTCAGTCGTCTTGGGTTTTGTTTAGAGTTTTCGATCTCTTGGCTGGGCCTAGGAAAATTAAAATAGGGCTTTTCGTAAAAACGTGGCACCTTTTACTGTAGTTAATGATATTATTTTCCGATAAATGTTTTATCAATGGCTTACCAAGCTCAGAAGTGAATCGAAATCATTCCGAATTTTTACCTGAAGAAAGCAATAATATTGCGAAATCATCTTTAACTTGGTTACCGTGTCTTTCAACGACAGTTCTTTTAATTCATTGACTGCTTTTTTTCCTGTTAGGACGCCGATGAAGTGGGAAGGATTAAAAACTTAACGGTTGCTGGAAGGTTGACGTTCGAAAATAATCTCCATCTTCGAACAGTCTTCGAAGCCCTGAACGAGCAACGAAAGAGCGCGCGCTTTTGTGATGCAATTTTAAAAGCAGGCGACAGAGAGATCAGAGGACACCGCGCTATTCTGGCCGCGGCAATACCAAAGATTTTAGAAAATCAGATGAGCAGAGAAGAATCCGAGTTTACAGTTGATCTGGAAGGTTTGAATCCAAATGCTGTTGAAGAGTTGGTGGAATTCGCCTACACAGGCAAAATCAACGTGCCTGCAGATCGAGTCTTGAATGTCTTCCATGTCGCCAAAAGTCTTGGAATGAGAGAAGTCCAAGATTTGTCGGAGCAGTTTATCCGGGAGAAAGTTCTTCCCTTAGATTGGATGGCTGTTAGAGCCTTTGCGGAGAGAAACGACTGTCCCACTTTGATGTCTGCGGTGGACGAGTTCATTGAACAGAACGTCGAGGAAATCTACCACAAGAAAGACTTCTTTCAATTGCCGCGGCTTCAGATCGAACTCGCCACCACAAACGAAAGACAGAAAGAAACCATCGATTCCGAAAAGCTTTGCAAAGTAGCTATAAACTGGGCGCATAAGCAACTAGAGGTGAGAAAAGTATTTTCAGTTTACTTCGACTTCCTTTCACCTGCAAGCTTCTGACAGCTAGTTAATGTGCGTCGATAGCTAAGCGTGTACTGTTTGTTTATCTTATAACTTCCCCCGCTAAGCTGTTCAGTTTTAGCAAGAACTAGCTTTTAGCATATCTAAAACAGTTGACAGTACCTTGAACCCAAATTCTACCAAAATTTCCTCTCTCCGATGCGCGAAAAATATAAACATTGTAGGCTTAAATTTCCGCGGGAAATCAATTTTTAGCGCGAAATATTGTAATTGATCCCTCGGAGGAATGTGCATGTTTCGAAAGGTCTTTTTGGGAGCTTTTTGCCATTTCACGATTTTCCAATGCCTTTCATTCGCTTGTGGTAACTAATTTGCGAGTGTAAACTTAGTTGTGGAAATGTGACCCAGACGTAGACAGAAAATTAGAGCACCTATTGTGTCATGCACGACAAAGGAACTGGAAATGCATGTGTTTATATTAGCTGGCCCCTCACTGATGTACATGTAGATGTGCATATTTCGAGATAAACAACAGGACTGGGTTCTTAACTTGGTGGAGGCAAACAGTTTTTTCAAGGATTTAGTTGTCCCCTGCATTTTGTATTATCGTTTATTACGTGTAGACTGCATCTTGAGCCTTTCATCCTAGCTATTTTGCATCACAATAGCCCTTTCGGTTTTCGAACGTTGATTTAGTTTCCTCTTCTTTAGCATGCGTTAAAGTTTTTTGTCTGCCCTTCCATCAATGTCATCATTTAAGTTTTTGTGGCTTATTTTTGTAATACTTTTTATTAATTTTAATGACTTCAACTTATTGCATTGCCCGCTTATCAAATAGTGTCCAGCTTTAAATTATTCATGAAGTCTCGCTTATTTGTTTTGAAAATTTTCTTCAAAGGAGCTATGAATTTTGTACGATTAATTAAGGTTGCACCACCCTTCATCAAAACTGAATCATTAAGAGCCTCATCAGAAGACTTTGAAAATTTGCTCAGGAAATATTGTTTACCAAAGTAATTTAGGAAGTATGCGAGTGATTTATGTAATTGTTAATTTGGTGGCACAATTATTGCCTGATGCTCCTTTCAAAATTAAATGTTTTGAGCTAACTGTTGTCAGTTACTTTAGCTACGCCTGATAACTTAGCATTTTGAACTAAAGTGCTCTAATAATGTACTCATCTGGCATGTCATAAGTGGAGATTGCTTCTATTTCAGCAGGGTATTAGATTAACTCAGTTCACTGGTAAATTTAGTTACCTTTGGTAAATAACATTTATTGCGGCAGGTATATTTTGCAAGTTGGAGGTTGAAATTTAATTATAACTGGAAAACCGCTGGCACTAAATATAATTAATAACCTATATACTTGTCAGAGGTTTTACATAAAGTAGTTTGCATCTTTCACACAGTGAAAACACGATCGATCCACTATAAGTACTTATCGATCTACACGCAGATCGCATGAGACCAGTGAAATCTCTTCAAAGCCATCTGGATGGCCGCTCCACAGATGTTTCCATCAATTCCAGATTTGGCTCGGGTCTTCCCTCAACAAAAGAAGATTGCCATCACAAATGAAGCAAATGAATAAAGAAACGAAATAATATAAGTCTTAAGATTTTAACCGACGGAATATACTAGCACAAGCTCAGTGTGCTTTCATTTCGGTACTCTCAGGAACGAAACCAAATTCAGCAGATATTTCAGATTATATTTCAGATGTTTCTTCAAAAACGATAATTCATTGCAGGGTTAAAATAATAGGAATGTACTCTCCTCCCATTGCTTTGGCCGGTTTGGCACTTAAGTGGAAGCCACCTTACGGAGCGATTGTAAACAGTGTTATGTAACAGTCACAGTAAGTCTACCACCTGTACGTTTCTTTTAAGTGCCAGCTGTTTTCCAGTTATAATTAAATTTCAACCTGCAACCTGCAACCTGCAAAATATACCTGCTGTATTTATTGGAAAATTGGAGTACAAGAGAGCAAAAACTCAGCTTTGATTTTCTTGTGTTGCAATATTGGACCTTCAGCAAAATCTGCTTTTTTAGCACAATCCCCTCACTGTGTTTTTGTCTGGCAGTGAATTTTTCAAGGGGCATCCAGGCAAATTTTAGAGGGCATGGTATTTTGATCGATGTAGAAAGATTTACGTATTTGGAGGTGTTTGATTGTTGTTTCATCTACCTGTACATTGACGAATTGCTCAGGAAGTTTCTCTTTTGACAGAATAGTAAACTAATCCAAACAACAAAGCTATTATATCCCTTATCGCTGTGGTTTATCATCTATTTTTATGTTTAACAGGCTGGAAGTATTAATTTAAGAGGATTGCTGGAGAAGACCCACATTGTGTTCCTGACTGCAGATGATGAAATGAAAGAGTGTACCATAGAGGATCTGGACTCTGGTGATGAGAAGTCCAAGCTAATTACAACAGAAGCTCAGCGTGAATACATTCGGTACACCTCGCTTGAACAGTTATCCAAACCAGAGACAAACAGCAGCGAGGATGAAGAGGAGTTGATTGTACTGATTGAAAACAATAACAACAAGAGGAAAAATTCGTGGATGAGTGAGAAAGATTTCCAGCTGATTGGTGCTGTTCAAACCAGTGAAAATGGCTGTGTAGGTGTGGTGACTATCAGAGGGATGTTGGTGGCAATATCCATTCACACTCAAGCTCACACATGCACCAATAACTCAGACTCTGGGGATTCATGTCCTGGAGAGGAGTGGGTACTTGTAGCTCCGATGAGTAGAGGTGTGTAGTAATATGTAATAATAGACCTTTCCCTGCAATCCACTTCAGTGTGTACCAATAATAGTAGCAGAGCAAGGTTGGGGTGGACCTTTTCATACATTTGACTGTGTATTTTTGTCCACCTTGTCCTCAACTCAGCACCGATGTTTGTTGCAATGTACAAAGAAGTCTATTTAGTTGAGGGTTTTAATAAGTGGTTTCACCATCTGCTATTGATTTTGTTTGGATTGAAATTTTAACATCAGTTCTAGAAATTTCAGTCCCAGTATTAACATCAATGATCCATTGCCCCAAAATGTCTGTTGTAGTCTCCAGACTCACTAGTCCTCAAAACATGCCAGTGCTTTGCTGTAAAACATGGCCAGTGCACAGAAGCTGTCTAGTTGAAACATCCAAGAAGTCAACACTAATCAGTTCTTTTTTATAATTCTGTTATCATCAGGTCGTTGTGGTGTCGGAGCAGTTGAGCTTGATGGAAAGCTGTATGCAATAGGTGGCTATGATAGGGGTGACTGTCTGAACACAGTGGAGCAGTATGATTCTCAGTTGAATGAATGGATGCCTGTCACAAGCATGAACTCTCACAGAGGACGACTAGAGTCTGAAGTAGTCAATGGCAAGATATTTGCCATTGGTGGCTCCAATGGACATACAGAACTCAATACAGTGGAAACCTATGATGAGACTACAAACAGCTGGAGCTTTGCACCAGCCATGTTGCAGTGCCGCTGCAGTTTTGGAACAGGGGTGATTGATGGACACATCTATGCAGTTGGGGGCTACCAAGGACCCAGGAACCTTAAAAGTGTTGAAGTGTATAGTCCAGAGAAAGAAGAGTGGGCAAGGGTTGCACCCATGAACACTGAAAGGAACAACCTATGCGTGGAAGCTTTAAATGGCAAGCTTTATGCTGTCGGTGGTTACAACGGCTGGACCTGCTTCAACACTGTGGAGTGTTACAACCCTGAAGAAGATCGTTGGTATTTGATCCCACCAATGAAGACACATCGCCGTGGTGCTGGTGCTGCATCACTGCATGGTAAACTGTATGTGATTGGTGGCTCTGATGGCACTAATTTCCTGAACAGTGTGGAATGCTACGACCCTGATACCGATGAGTGGAAAGCTGTGGCTAGCATGAATACTCCACGCCATAATGTTGGGATAGTTGTCATTGGAGACTACATCTATGCTGTTGGTGGTTTTGGGGGATCTTCATTTTTGAAAAGCATTGAATACTATGATGCCAAGAGTGACAAATGGAACTGTTTTGTTAATTCATGACTGTCAAGCATTAAGAGCTTTCGCTTGAATTATGACATGCCAGAAAGAAAATGGTGACAGCATTTTTCCACTGTCGATAAGTAGAATTAATATTTATTAGTAAGATAATTTTACCTGATTTCGTATTTTGTGGCATATTTTAAAACACATAGTTGTACATATAGATTTGGTTTGACTTCAGATATGAACCAGTGACACTAAACATTAGAGTTGTGGATTTACATAGTCACATCCCATTTTGTGTGAGCATATTGACAAGTTCTCTTTAACACTATTCTGGTTTCTGTTGATTAGTGGTGCAGCTTGTGAATAATAACAGTGAGGGGAATACATTTTTAAGTTATTGAAATTCTTTTCACCTGTCCACAACTTACCTGTAACTAATGGTACTAGTAATAGTAATTTTACAATTTTCAATCCATGTGCATTTTTTATTACAGGAAGTTATAAAAAGAAATTGGAGCAAGGACAGTATGAAATGTGACTAAAAAAAATCCATTATTTTGTTGAATTTAAGTTTTCCATATTTTTTGTTAATTTTTATGTTCATGATGTCCGTGCAAGCTAACAGATTAGCTTTGTAATTAATTTTGCATTCCTACTTGTAATTTTGTGCTCTAATATTTTGATTTCTTAGTTTTAAGACCATACATAATCAGCAACATTTCTTTAATACAGTGATGCATGTACCTTGCTCATTGTTATGCTTATTTTATTGGATTTTTTTGTAAGTTATGTCTAAAATGAAACATCAGTAGAATAATGGTTCTTTGCTATGATACAACTCATTGTACTGAAAATAGCCATCACAATAGATTGTTGACATAGCAATGATGAATTTAAAAGGACAAAACCGCTTTTGAATTTCCTTTGGTTTACAAGCGGAAATTTCTGTCATCTCAAACAAATGTTTCCCAGATTGCAACCCCAGTATGACACAGGGCTGTCATTAATTAAGGGCCATAACCCTTGTACCTGTTATGGCCGAGTATGTTTGATGGACCCTTGATGTTTCAGGTGAACTCGCCTCTAGTCGACACTACATAAAGTAGCAAGTTTGTTACAGGTGTGAAGATCAAGTTTACAAGGTGAATCAAAACTTAATGACAGCCCTGTGACAAGCACCTTCCTCTGTAATAAACAGAAATCATGGAATGAGGGCTGTACTCCAGTGGAGCCACCACACCTGAATTTCCTCAGCTAGCTAAGAGATCTATCTCGTTAGTTCACATGCAATACTAGATTGCCCATTTTTTGATGCCCTGCATTGGTCTTATCCAAGTTCAGAAATTCTGTGTATAATTTCCAAGCATTTTCCATCAATTTTTATTGATTAGTTGATGTCAAACATTACCAAACATAGGGCTAAGCAAGGCTAAGTAATAGATTTAACTTCCCTCAAGTCCCTTAAACTTCCTACTGACTAGTATTTTAGTATAATAATTAAATAGAAATATGGCTATAATGACAACCTCGGTGATTTACAGGTTGAGTGAAACCAGAGACTTGTCAAATAAGTCATTTGCTGTTTGTGTAAAGGACAAAAAGTTCCAATAATTATTACAGTAACTCTCAGTTTGTATACTTTTTTACTAATTTATTGTTCCCCAAAGTTATTTAATTAGGTAGGCAAAAGCTTTTATAAGTTTGTTGCTATAAAGGGAGTGAGAGATATAAATTTTAAAAGACGTGTTCCAATCTTATTTGGACTTGTTTGAAAACAACCATGATCTGAGTGCTAAATTATTTCATCATTGAAGTTTATAAGAAGACAATTAAATTATTGAAGTGTGAATTGTGATTTGTTTGTGACATCACTGTACCCTTCTTTACTTACTGATGCTACAAAACAAAGTTCACAAGAAAATTAAATCCCCACGATCAACAAAAAAAGTATTTTCCCTCGGATCTGATAGTAATTTTTAGTCACCAACATTGTGAAAATTATAACCATGCCATCATCAAATACCTGTTGTCTCAGTTTGAAGTTCCCCTGGAAAATTAGTCATTGCTTGACTTTTTTAGGAAAATTAATGCCCCCACACTCCCTACCCCACCCCTTAGGGGTTTCATTAGGTGCTTGGTAACCAGGCAAATTGACTAGATGTGAGGGTGATTTTGCCCACATGGTTTGACTATCCAGAAGAAAGTTTTCCTTGTAAAGAAGTTCAGTTCAAAACAAGTGTTATCAGCCAAAGCTGAAGGCTGAAGCTGATAACACTAACTGAGACCTTGATTATTCTGGATATCACAAAAACTGAATCTCATAACAGTATCGTTTTCTTATACATTGTTTTAAAGAAAATAACGACAAACGCATTATCACACCAAACACAGTTAACTTTTGACAAGCCATGTTCTTACGTGAACTTGACATTGTTCTTGGAAATTATGCATTGCACGCACAACCCACGGATTATTCACTAATCTGCTAGCAGATTAGTGAATAATCTGTAGGTTGCGCTGTTTCCCAGAATTATTTGTAGGCTTTTAGCCAATGAGAAGACAGATGGTGACTACAATGTATAATAAAGTCGTTTAACAGGCTTAGTCTGAAGTGTCAGCTGTCTTCTTGTACTTAACCCCAAAGAGCCGCTTGGGGGCTAACTGTGAAAACACAGCTGACACTTCAGAGCAAACAGGCATGAAAATTATCCAAAAAAATTGGGAAGTACAGTACCAGAGTGGAAATACCAGAGCACACTAAGATAGTTTGCAAAAAAAGAAAAAACAATACCCCAAAGCAGTTAGTATATAGAATCTTGAGAGAACTATATCTATCGATAGGTACCCAGAAAAAGTAGTTTATTAACTGCTAGCTATTTGCATCTAAATTCACATATACCACTGGAATTGAATAGTGCAAGAATAGACCGCATTGATTTCCTTCTGTTAAAGGCCTCCAACTTTACAACCTTATTATACAGTTTACAGTAAAGTCATCATACAAACAGTAGGAAAACTAGCTGTTATCCTTGACTGTGCAATTGCCAGTTTCATTCTCAGTTTTCAGTGGTCAAGATTTAGACTAGAATCACCTAAAATATGTGTATTGGGATCCAGTCTACATAGTCTGTGTAAACATGTGGAGAAAGAATGTAGTATGTGACTCTTAAGTGCTGATGATATTTTTGCATATAAGGTCATATTTTAACATCTATCAAATAGTTACATAATCTTTAAATAATGAAACAGAAGTCCTTTGTACAGTGTGTCCTCCAACTTCACACACCAATTATGGGTTTTAGGTGAAGTCTTCATATTTACAATGCACAAGGTGTCCTCTTCATACAACATCAACAGTCTATTTTACAAGTCTCTCATTAAGAAATTCTTCCACACTGTCTGTATTCCACTTTTCAATGCTGAAAATTAACAATGAGTGCCAAAAAAATGAATCCTAAGAAGTTTAAAAGCAAGGACAACAAATCCTTAACAGCTTGCTTTGTCTAAAAGGTTACTTTCCTAGCCAGAGTTTATGTACATGTACTTCCTTAACTACAACAAGACTTCCCCAAAAGCTATGTACTTTCAATGGTGGTGCCATCAATAAAACCTCATTTCTATTAATATCAAAAGAGCACAAATCACTCTACAATCATGGACAAAAGTGTTGATACATTTGAGCAAAACAAACGCCTTCTACCGGCGTCCTTCCCCAATTTCAAAAAACATCTTTTTTGTCGATAGCCAAACCCCCCTCTCCCCCTTTTCATTGTTGAAATATGTTCCATGGACACTGTCATGTGGTTACAACATTGAAAAGGGGAGAGGGGGTCGAAATGTGAAATTGGAGATTGAAAAACACACGTGTTCAACAAAACAGGTCTTTTTTGGGGAGTGTCTCAACTGCTTTTGTCCATGATTGTAGGTTTTGCTTGTTGCACTGGAGAAGGTACTGCTCTAACTGAGAGCAGGGGTGGTGCAGTGCTGAGGGCACTTGCTTCACACCAGTGTGGCCTGAGTTTGATTCCAGACCTGACACAACATGTGGTTGGTTCTCATCCTTTCTTGTCCAGTATCCATTTTATAAGCCTTGATCAAGAGAGGCCGTATGACAGTGAAGTGTCTCAGCCAGGAACACGTGACAGGGTCCGAAATTGTGCTTTCCTGGTCGATAATTACACAAACTTATTGGTCACTTACTTTTTACCTTTCCTCTGCTTTTGAAGTGTAAAACCGATTTTCCTGTTATTATAAATCTACCACAAAGTTTCACAGCTACGATCAGTGCGAAGCTTCACTGCTATGTTTTTTCAACGGTTTCCCATAACATACGTATTGCAGACGCAGAAGGCCACGTGCGTTCTTTCACCATGAATATTTATTCAGGCGATGTGGTGTCCAAAGATGTCCTGAACTCTTTCCATAATTTATTACAAAGTGGAGACGGAACATCCGCGAAGAAATTAGTGGAAGATTTCGATATTCAACACGGTGATTCGTTGATCGCCTTGACAGAACGCGAAAGGAAAGATCGTTTTGCACATAGAGCAAAGAACCAAACGGCAGTTTTCAGTCGGGTACATTCTTCTCCAAAAGGTAGAGACAAGAGAAGGTATAAAGTTGACTTAAAACATTTGACAGTCGCACAAAACTGCATATATGGCTGGCATTCGATTTTCAGTGGTAGGTGTATAAATAATCAGCGTGTTTGTATTTAATCTTATCATTAGCGGAAAAATTGCCATCATTGCGGCCCCAAACGTGTTCTCTTCGTTCTGATTCTTAAAAAAAAAATTGGCGACCAGAATTTTCCATCTGGCAAGCAAAAATTTTGGTTTGTGTTTCGCTGCGAAGGAAAAATTTTATTGACACTTTGGCAACCACATTTTTCCATATGCTGAAAAAAAAATTTCAGTTGCCAGTTGGCACCTGCCTAAAAAAGTTAATTTCGGACCCTGCATGACAAGGACAATGGCCAGGAACTGAATGTCAGTTACCTCCAGATATGTAACAATCCAACAAACCAAGGTCGCAGTTGTCTCACATTCAATTAAAGGTTAACTCTTGGTTGGCTGATCAACTGACCTAATATAAGTTATAGTTACAAATAAGGAAGAATTAAACACACCTTAAAACCTCTTTTACATCATTATTTTCATCATGAAGCTTTAGAATGGGATCAGCCCCTCGTACAAACTGAAAAACCAAGAAAGCATTGCTTAAAGCACATCAATATAGTAATATTATTGCACCAATAAAAACTTATTATATTTAATTCTCTCACTTTTCTCTGAGCTCCTTCCCAAATAAATGCTGGGACTTCAAGGTAGAGATGTAAATAACCCACCCAAGCATTTATTCAAGGTTTAATTACTAGGTATTTAATAACAGTCAAACTCAGAAAACCATCAACAACTAAAATATGTCTGGAATGTTTGTTGTGTTAAAACTGATCACCAGCAAGATCTTCAACCAAAGGAAACTGATGTATTCCATTAATTGAACTATAAATTTAGGTTTTGGTTTTCGCTTTGTCCCAAAATACACCCTCTCTCTTTATATATTACTGAAAGTCTAAATAATTGCTATCCTTTTGTATTGAGAACCACATCCAGTACTTAGTTTGAGAAATTTTGGAAAACAAGAATTATGCCGACAGGATTGGTTTTACAGCACTCCATTGAAACCACTCTAACAAGCTTAACCTGCTATTCTGGCCTGTGCACCCTAAAATGTACTTAATATATGTACTAGTCTTTGGTTTCTAGTGAAATTGCAACCAGTGGTAAGGTTACAGGTAATGTATCTTTCAACCAGTGAAATTAACTGGTAGCCGGTTCTTAGCTAAAGCCCTGCCTGTACAGTAAAATTTATAGAGTAAAACCCTGATAAAACATTATCATAATAATATACAACTAAACAGCTTACGTTCATCCTAAGGTTTGGAAACTTAGTAGGCCTGTCACTCCGGACAAAGGCTGTAAAACAACATATTAAGAGTTGATAAAACAAAAACAACCATCTACAAGTATACTGTATTTACTCAAATGGCAGTAGTTTATTGTTAAAGAAACTTAATTGTTGAATATCACATGACTCTTTATTTTGATAAAAAAAAAAGGCAACAGCAACAAACTTGGTACAAAATGTAATGTCACCCTTTTCTCCAAATAAGAACCAAGTAGCTGAAAAGAGGAGTACCTGTAAGCCTCTTCAGTTACTAAATAAACACTGCTTAAGAGCTAAACTTTTTTAATAAGTAATGTGCTGTTCAGAGGTGCGGTGTTCATTCAAAGCACTGTTGAATAAAGCAAAGTTCTTATTCTTGTAAATTTATGATATGTGGTGTACCAAAAACACAGTGCATCTCACTAGGAAGAGCCCAGTTAAGTACCGTAGCCCTGGTTTCTATTCAAGCTGAAATGACCTTCTACTTTAATTTAAAAAGACTGTTTAAAACAACAAATCTTTTAAGAAAATTGTTTGGATCTGTATCACTTTGCTTTGTCTGTGACATATTGCATGTGTATTCCACACAGACATATCATATTACTAACAATTCAAAAATTAGAAGTTTTATTTGCCACATTTGGATTTTGACCATACAAAATTTCAATTTCATTATAGGCAAATAGCAGTTGAAAGCAACACAAGCAACCCTCAGTCTGATAACATTGTTGTCCTTACCCTGAATTTGAGGGAACCTCCCCAACTTTCAGCTACACACTTCAAGAGTAGCAAAGGCATATCTCTGAACAGGTCAAAGAAGAAATAGATCATTAATATCATGGCTGTGATAAACAAATAAGAGATAACTATGTAAATGGAATGTATATGTGGTAGATGCCGAATGCTACAGGCTACAGTTAAGCTGCAGAGGCATTCATGAATGCAGTTTGTTTTGAAAAAAATATATTACCGCTATATATCATACAATAATGCAGCCCAGGTTTGGATACAAGTTTTCTTCCTCTCATGTCCACCAAAGCATGACCTTTCAAGCTGATTGTATAAATAAGTTAACACCATTTTAAGTCAAATGAGTTTGTCCTGTCAACTCACAAGGAAATTTGAGCAGGTTCAAATTCACTAAGAGAGACTGCACTGGAGTTGATATGAATGCCTCCATGTATGAAGTTAATGTCGAGGAAAAGGTTGTTGTTATTCATCGTGGTAGATGCACTAATAAAGTGTATTATCGTTTGTCTCACGATGTAGTCACTTGAGATGTAGATCGCGACGTTTCGACTGCTTACTGCTAGTCTTCTTCAGGCGATAAGGTCGACTGATTGCACGGTATCATTTATATCACAGAGGTTGGCTGTGATTGGTGCATTTCGATCCTCCTATTGTTCCATTGTTCCAGTGAGTACCTGTTCCCTCAGTGGTCCGCTGTTGTACCGTTCTCCTGTTGTTGTGTTTCTTGATCGTGGGTATCCATGCTTCAGGAATTTCAATTCAACTATCCCTGTTGATGTTATTAGGGTGAAGTCTTATGTGAATAGCTTCCTTGACCCTACGTGTGTACCAGTGAGAATCTCGATCAATAAACTTGACCTCATTCCAGATAGGATAGTGGCCGGTCTCATGGGTGTGTTCAGAAACGGCGGAGGTCTGGGTACGGGTGAGTAGCCATGGGGAGCCCTGTATCCGCGGTTATTGCTAATCTCTACATGGAGATATTTGAAGAACAAGCAATAGAGTCCGCACCTTGCAAGCCTAAGATCTGGAAACGCTACATAGATGATACTTTCACCATCCTGGATCGGGATAGAGTTGATGTCTTCCTGCAGCACCTGAACAGTCAACAACCATCAATCTGTTTCACCATGGAGATCGAGAACAACAGCAAGATCGCCTTTCTCGACACGTCAGTTTACAGAGAACCTGATGGCCGCCTTACCACCAGTGTCTACAGGAAACCAACACACACTGATCAGTACCTAGCGTATGATTCACACCACCCTCAGTCAGTAAAGCGCGGTATTGTGAAGTGTCTGTACGACCGGGCTAAACCTCTCGTGACCAAACCATCAGTAATCGCTGGAGAGAAGAAACATCTGTCATCTGTACTTGTTTCTAACGGATATCCCTCCTCTTTTGTACAGAAGATCACAAAGGCATGAACAACCCCACGAAGAGAGCCTATCGCGGAATTTAAATCCACCGCCGTTTTACCTTATGTCCAAGCAGTTTCGGAGTCTCTCCGCCGCTGCCTAGAACAACAAGGCATTCACACCATCTTTAAGTCCGACACGACACTTCGGTCACACTTAGTGCGACCAAAGGACACCGTCAACCCAGCTAAACAAGATGGTGTTGTCTACAGGATTCCCTGTGAGTGTGGCAAAGTCTACATCAGGGAAACAGGGAGATCTATGCAGGAGAGGATCAAAGAACACGACAGGGACATACGACTCACCCGTACCCAGACCTCCGCCATTTCTGAACACACCCACGAGACCGGCCACTATCCTATCTGGAATGAGGTCAAGTTTATTGATCGAGATCCTCACTGGTACACATGTAGGGTCAAGGAAGCTATTCACATAAGACTTCACCCTAATAAAATCAACAGAGATAGTGGAATTGAAATTCCTGAAGCATGGATACCCACGATCAAGAAACACAACAACAGGAGAACGGTACAACAGCGGACCGCTGAGGGAACAGCTACTCGCTGGAACAATGGAACAATAGGAGGATCAAAATGCACCAATCACAGCTGACCTTTGTGATATAAATGATACTGTGCAATCAGTCGACCTTATCGCCTGAAGGAGACTAGCAGTAAGCAGTCGAAACATTGCGATCTACATCTCAAGTGACTACATCGTGAGACAAACGATAATACACTTTATTATGTATGAAGTTAGTTTTCAATAGAGACCCATTTTCATTTAATCTCGCCAAAATATTTTATTCTTTTAAGGACAGTGCCTACTTTTGTTAGTGCACACACATTCTGCGCATCAGGCAAGGCATGGTTTAAGTGCCATGTGGGCGCCGGGTTGACATTGACGCAATCAACTATGCTACCAAGTACACGACTAAAATGAAAGCAAAATTTTCCTACTGTGACCAAATGAAGTTTAATGAACTTATACTTAAACTAGGAACACCAGAATAGCAGCATATCGCTAACTACTAACTGTTAACATCTTCCAGTTGAAAAACTAACTGTTATCTCTCAAAAATTATGCTGAAATCCAACTATAAACATGTACCTACAGATGGCTTAGTGCACACACAAAACAAGTGCAAGATACACAAATGTTTTACTTACTGGAGAGGTGACAGGAAAAAACCTATTAGGTCACAACAATGGTAACATGTTCACCAATGATTGGGCAATTTGTTAACACCATGACTGACAGTTGCTTCAAGTGATAAAGAGTGGTTGTAATGACCCATCAAAATCTAACTGCTGGAAGCTGTTTTGAGCCACCTTAATATAGACTTTTCTTTTGATATGGCCAAAAAGCAAGGGAGGTGCAGGATTGAGAAAAATTTATTCAGTCCTTCAAGGTAACTCCATCGAAATAGAACTCACAATGGATTTTCTTTCAAACTTTATCTGTTAGTTGCTTATATCAAGAGAACTTAAAATTTGAAATAAAAAAGGGGGGATCTCCGTATTTGTTTAGGAGCAGGAAGACCTTCAATAAGCCCCATAATTCCTGAAATTATCTGCTTTCAGAAACGTTTACATTTGAACCATTCACCTTACGCTTTAAGAGAGCAGAAAAATAGGGAAGTTAAGCGAGAAATACAACAATGGATGTATTGCATCAATGTTAAGGAGGAATTTGATGTAAGTTTCACGATGAAGGCACTCATATTTAGTCGACAGGGATTCAATATGTTCCAAGCATGTGGTGTTCTGGGCCCCCATATTATCTTTTACGAGTGGTAGCCATGCTCTCATTTTCAGTGATAATTTTTTACTCTGCAATAGAAATTGGTCCATATTCACTGTATAGAAAAAAGGTGATCTCTGCATTCAAACTAAATAAAAAAATTGTTAGGTCCCAGTACTCCTTTCCAAGGAAAAAACAATGATTAGTTTCTCCCAAGCCAAGCCATTTAGAAAAAGCGAGCATTTTGTATATGTTGTGTATATGCACATGCTCGTGAGTGTCCACTAATGACGCGAAAATCATGCGCAGTACAGATGCACATACCCTGGTCCCAGAGGGTTTTTTTGATTTTTCTTCTTTTTGCGAAGTGGCGAACACGAGTCACGAAGTGGAGAGAAAGAAAAACCTCTGGTTACCTTGGACTTGAATCTCACTTTCATGGAAAAGCCAGGGTCAGGATCTGACCCTCAGACTTGGATTGGTTGATATTTTTACAAACACGCAAATCAATATGATTGGTTCGTTTGATTGGTAACACCGAGGGGACAGTGGGGATATCTGTCACTACACTTCTTGAGGTAAATTTTGCCAGGGAAGGAATTTGTTTGCAAAATACTTCAGTTTTCAATTTATACCCATTCAAGATTTGCCGGTGTTCGACATGGATTATGTTTCTGAAAGTGTCTTCAAAGAAATTTTGACCTCGGTACTCGAGGAGTGTTTTCCAGAGATTGAAAGTCTCACCAAACACCAAAAGAAAGCCTTGCTCGCAGTCATAATTGCAAGGATGTGTTCGCCATACTGCCAACCGGACATGAAAAGTCAATTATCTTTCGGTTGCTCCCTGATGTCTGCAAATACCTGTACCTGTCAGGTTATTCATACCCTCATCATGCCACAATTTTGATTGTGTGTCCTCTGAAGTCTCTGGTGGACTCTCATATCCACGAACTGCAAAACCGTGGCATTTCAGCAGCCAGTTTGAGCAGTGAAGACGTTGACGAGAACAATCTGCTCAAAGAGGCTTATGCCTTTCTATTCAGAAGTCCCAAGTCCTTCTTACAAAACGAGAAGTGGAGAAACATGCTCCGTACAGGGCTTGAAATTGCGACTCACTGGTCGCCAATGCAACCAAAAATGGAGCGCTGGCAACTAAATTTTCAGAACTGGTCGCCAGCTGGCGACTCGATCGTGTTTCGTCCGATAACTAAAGAAAACCACGACACAACTTTTGTTTTTAAATCTTTACATTAGGAAATCAATCGGATCTGGTAGCTAGTATACAACTCGCCTTTCCGCTCCCAGTAAAATAATGTCTGAATATTACAAGATAATAAAAAAATATTGAATGTATTTCAACACGTCGATACTGTGCTCACGGCACGCCATATTGTTTCAGCGGCTTCTTCCGAAACTGGGATCGCAAGCGCACTTCAACACCATGTGCTTTTCATTTGCCGCGAAAATGGCAGTAGATATACCAATCACTTGAAGGAATTACGCGAGTTTTTACGTGCGGGGTATTAAGATTCAGCCAAAAGGTTAATCCAAACTTTGAATCCTTCATCAGTTGTTGATGTAGGGAAAGTGGATTTCACCAAACTGTCGGCAGCGAAAAGGCGTCGAGGAAAGCAAGTCGAAAATAAAGAACGGCATTTCGAAGAAGTAGCAAAGGGAAAATACGCAAGGACCCGTGTTTGTCTCACAATGAAAACCACGGACATAAAATCTTTTATGCTTCGCTTCATTTAAAATGACTATGGAGACAACCATCACCTTCGGACCAGATACATATCACCTGAGAACAACGGTAGCTTTATAACTAAGTGTTACTCATGCTGTTTCTAATTGTTTTCGCTCTTCAATTGTGACTTTTCTTGCGTGCAAAGTAACGCATAAAATCGTGTTCTTGTGTAAGTTGTATATAAAATAAGTTGGCAACCAAAATTTACAATCTGGCGACCAAAATTTTTCCGTTAGTCGCCAGCTGGCTCCCGAACGAAAAAGTTAATTTCGAGCCCTGCCGTAGTAATGTTAAACAAGACAGAACCTTCGCGATCATTGTGGATAAAAACATTCTTGCAAACACAAGCATTGACCCTGGCCAAGTAGTTCAAGTGATGCCACTCTTCACTACCCAAGTGGAAACATTAGCAGCCGATAAGCATGTGATTGCTAAGTTGCTATTGGTCCTCTTTGAAATTATAAATTTGACCCGTTTGACAGCTGGCATCTGCATGAAAGTGAGATTCAAGTCCAAGGTAACCAGAGGTTTTTCTTTCTTGCCGTTTCACGTTTTCACCGCTTCACAGCTCTCTCACAGCTCTCTCACAGCTCTCTCATGCAGAGAAAAATCAAGAGAAGAGAACAATCACGAAAAACCTCTGGGACCAAGGAATCACCTTAAAGTGCAAGGCAGGAGACGTTGTACTATATACATTATTCTGTGAAATACACTTAAGTATGTTGGTGGTAATGAATTAATTTTACACAGTCCCACATTTGGCTGGAGGTAACTGTATCACCCTGCTGGGGTCTCAGCCAGGTCTGGCCTGAGTCTCAACCATGATGATTTAAGTTTGAAATCTATGTTGGCCTATAAGGGGCATCGAGGCCTATCTGCTAATTATTTTCTTGAAATTTTAAGATAAGCATTTTTCCATGCCTTGGTTTAATTTTCATTTAGCCATTTCAATATTTTTTGTTTTAGACAACTCAAGGTTTTCAGTAAACTTAAATTTTCTATTTCGAAAACTTAAGGTTTTTTTTAAAGAAAATCCATTTTTTTGAAAACTCAAGAGGAAAAATGGAAAAATGTTACAGTTACATTAAAATTCCATGAAAATAAAAGAAATAGGTTTTGATGTCTCTTATGGGCCACCGTAGAAATCAGATTACGATGAACTTATATTTACTTAATCCCAAACAGAGGCCAAGATTTCCGTATAACCCAATGCTTATTAGCGATACAAGTGTGAGGGAAATTGTACGGTTCAATTAAGCTTGTGTATGGCGTTATACGCAAATCTTTCCGACACCTGTTTTTAAACAAGTACCGAATAAAAAGCTGCAACAATTGTCAATGAAAGCTATTAACAAGACGTATTTAATCCAAACCTTCGTGGCTTCATCTTGACCGTCTGCGTGACAACACTTTCGGCAATTCTGTTCTAGGGAAGATTCTGTGAGATTGAAAGGTTTTAACTCGTCACACGAGCTACAAAGTAAGTTCACTGAAAATCCCATGTCTCTGCATTGTTCTGGAGTCAATTCTGATAGTGTGAACTGAATAAGCGCCAAGAAAATGGAGAGGAAAGGAGACATATAGTTCGTCCAATCCATTTTGCACAACTCACAAGCGACAGTAGAATGAAGCACCGGCCCCAGACCTCTCGCAGTTTTTCCTGGGATTGTTTGCAAGAATCTAAATTTTGATCAGCATATGGGGAAGGAAAATCTTGGAGTTCACGGCTCAGTTTTTCCAGCATGTGAAGTTTTCTGGAGTTGTGTGTGTTTTTTTGTTTTTGTCAGGATGTAGAAATTAAGGAGAGTGTTTATGAAAGAGGGTCGTAAACATGGTAAATAGGTTTTGCATTTTCTTTTCGTTGCATGACAGAAAAACGGATACATGATGTAGTAAAGGTGTTAGATTTCAGGTTGCACCTTTTGTCGGCGAGAGGCTTCAGGCGAAGATGTCGCTCTCAAGCATCATTAGAAACCAAGGCAATGAGTATTTTCGTCAAGCTTGCCAAGGCAAAAACCTAGGCCTTCAGAAAACAAGGGAGTTATATGAACAAGCGTTGGCTCGCTACTACCAAGCGAAGGAGAAGGCCGAAAATCAGGACGACGAATCTTCGGCCGCGAAGAACATTGGCAAAGCGGCATGGAGGATATCAGGTGTTCTGGCACAGAAGATGGATGGATTTCAAATCATTCTTCACTATCAGCACGAAGCAGTCAAAGGTTTATGCGCCGCGTACAATCGAAGCGAGGATTGCAAATCGGTACAGTGGCGAAGCGAAGTTCTAGGAACACTGAACCTTTGTTTACAAGAAGTGATCGATTCGTGTGATACATTTCCCACCGACATGAAGATTTATCAAGTCGAGAGGCTCGTTTCTCTCACAACAGTGGATAGAGCCACAGCAGATCTACACTTGAAGTTGGCCAGCCTCTACTTCCACGACGGAGCCACCAGACTTCAGGATGGCGACTACAAGACGTGCCTTTCTCGTATGCGAGATTGCTATCGCCCCATCGAAGAAGTTAAACGTCTAGCTCGTGTTACCGAAGATGAACTCGACGATCTTTTGAGTGAAAGTGAATCCTTGGAGCAAGATGTATTCTATCACTCATGTTCTGCTTCATCTATGCAGGCTCGACATCATGGAGACCATCTTCTCGCTGTGGCCTTGCAGGACGTGGAAGAACTGGACATGACCTTGGTTTTTGAGGTCATCGACTGGTACAAGCAAGCTGTTGTTCTCGCAAGAGAGATTGAACTAGAACAGGAAGCGATCGCGGAAAGCAGACTGGGAGTTGTCTATGATAAGGTGTTAAAGCTAACACACCGTGCCAAAACGTACTTCAATCACACTTTGCAGCTGGTTGAGTCCATGAAGCCTCGTGTATTTACATCGCATGACTGGTACAAGGAATGCGTCGCCACCCTACAGAGATACCAGGAAGAAGTGCGACAACGAGATGAGGAGGAGAAGAGAAAAGTACGAGCCAAGTATCTAGAGGAACTGTCAGAAGAGTTAGCAGATATCAAGAAAAACAACACCACTGCTATTGCTCTGATAAAACATGTCTACACTAACTATCCTCCAAAAACCTCTTCCTGGGAAAAACCAAGTGATGATGACATGGCCAAATGGGATTCAATGGAATCAGGCACAAAGGAATTCAAGAAGCTCCTTCTCAAGGCGTTGGCTGTTTTCCATCCTGACAAGGTCGATGAAAAGGAACATGGAATGAAGTGGAAGGTGCTAAGTGAAGAGATCACAAAAATGATCACTAATTACTATGAAAATACCAAGTTTGCATGCTGAACTGTTAGATAAAGTGACAAGAATGCCACACCCCTCCCTGGAGGGCAACAAGAGGGGGTAGGGGAACTAAAGAATAAAAGTGTCAGAAAGGTACTGAGGAGTTTTTAAGAGGTTTCAATATTTCAGGAGGTAATATACGTTCCTCCATATTTGTTTGTAGTTAATGGTATTCTTTATAATATTGTGGGGTCCTTTAGATTAAATTTAAAATTACTAGCTTATACTTTTTTCTGATATGATTAGATTAAGAAATTGCATTTTCTCTTGTTTCAAACTTTCAGTGTCCGTCCGTTCCTTCCCCTATATGGGAGGAGTAGATATTTGTGGTATTTTAGTAAATGTTACTTAACTTGCATCACTCTTTCTTTTTTGGTTAGCAATTCACTTTCTGTACCCCCCTCAGACACTTCTGCTATGTAGTTGACCCTGTCTCATGAGGAGATACTTAGTAGTGTCCCCTAAGAAACAAACTGGGACTATGACTGAATTCTTTGGTACAACATAGTAAAGTTTCAGTTACTTTAATTGTTAATACTTACTCAGCAATGTATAATTTTCTTTTAAGTGTTGACTGTAGGGACCTGTAGTTTTCAGAATCTTCCATGCTGACTTCTCTATGATATCAAGTTTGTTGTGGTTTGTGAGGTGTGCAATGGGGGAGGGGAGGGTATCTTCCATTTTTTATCACTTTATTGCTGAAATTACTGGTACTGATTTCATGTATTGGATTAGCTAATAACACCCAATTATGTATCTTTGTTCCTACCAATATAAAATTAATGCGGCCATTTAATTTGTAACACTTCATTGTTTGATTTGATCCAGAATATTGATAGCGCTATTATAAGTTGGTAGCTTTTAGTTTTTAATGCAGTTCCTGTTCAAGGACCATAATAAACAGATATGTCTTGTCATTCCCTTGAATGTTTGGACATTTAAACATTCCCAGAATCTGACACTTAAAATCAGTGCCTTTTTATGATCATCTTGCAATCTTCTTAATTTGGGATTGATGTAAGCTAAGTTGCCAGGAGCTTATCACCTGGGAAATAGCCTGGGCAATAGAGATAAAAAAAATCTCCCAGTATAACAGTTAAATACTTGTGATGGCGTAGCATTTATAAATTTGCAATCATTGACGTTCTTGTTGGAGGTTGCGTTTTAGAGTTATCATTAGAAATGTGAATCCAATGTTTCTTGTAAATATAATAAAATATAATTGTGAGAAATGAAATGTTTTTATTATGTCTTCTGCCTTACTTTTGGATTCGATAACCTTAAGTTTTATCAGAAACCCCAAAGAGGTTGAACAACCCCTTGTGAGTATCTAGTTTTTTGTAAAATAAGTTTTACAGTGAACCTTGAGAGAGGGGTTATTGAGGTATACACCTTATTTGATGGGTATTTTTTCAGTTGCATGGTATAAAGTTTTATGAGCAGTTAGCAGTACATAGTATTTTAACAGATGTCATCTGTGATCAGACTTTTAACAGATAGATTCCATGCTGCCATGTGTCTGTTCAGTAATTGATCACAGATGACGTCAAAATGTGGTAAGAACAAAAAAGTGGCACTCAAGCCATCAGGGGAGTGTTTTTCTGATGTTCCTATCACATTTTGACATAATCTGTGATCTGTTTCTGTACCAATGGATGGCAACATGGGAGCTGTCTGTTTTATATTATAAAGAAACAAATGCTAATGAGGGAGGGGAACAGGGGGGTTAGAACCTCCTGCTTCCTGTACCCTACTCTCCCTCTTCCCGTACCTTTATCTCCCAACTCCTGCCCTTCTCCATCTTGCTCCCATCCCCTGTAAATAAGTAGACTCAAAACATCCCGGTCATTTAGCTGTGCAATCCATAGGCGTTTCCTTTTCCTTTATTTCTATCCTTGCTCCTCTTACGTCTTTTGACAGCTTAAGTGAACATTTCATGACTTCTGATGTAACCAACGTAAAAGGGTTTCAAATTTTACTGGAAGTAAGCCCCAGTTTTTAATTCCAAGGGCAAATTTTTGCTTGCTTGTTTGCCCAGAAGTCTCAAAATAAGCTAAATGCAAGTCAAGTGCATTTTGGGCTCTTGTTTTTGACAAAAAAATTGCATTTTACGTAATTTCTCTCCTGATTCCTACCCTTTCCTCTCCCACCTCCCTCCCCCTATTCTCCTCAGCTCCCACCCCCCTGTCCCCCCACTAATGATGTCCTCCATACATCTGCCTTCCAATAGATCATAAGTAAGAACCGATCAAAATGCAAGAATATTTTGACTTACTGTGTAATACTGAACAGATGCACAGCAACATGGAATGACTGGAATATATTTGTATTTAAGTGCCCCTATGATCAAATTCTCGATATCCTAAAAAATACTATACAGGTTGAAATTATAACAGCAATTAGTACTGCAATTCACATAAAGAACAACAAAAACTTTGGTTCTTATATTCATGCAATTGCTATACTAATTGTTATTACAATTTCAACCCGTGTGGTATTTTTGAGTAAAGGATGTCATTTTCTCAATTCTCAACCAAGACTTGGAACAAGGAAAATTAACGGCGGCCGTAAATTCTCGGAAATAAAGATCTAAAAAACGTGAGTTGATAATAGATTGAAATTTGGAAAGATATCTAGGAGAGACTGTTTACAACAGGGGCACTTTGGAATATACGGGTATGATATTCGGGACATTATATGTAGGCTTACATGATATAGTGATTCAAATTATAACTGAGTTTGATGTGTTCATTTCATTTTCGTTTGTTGGCTTCCTTTCTACAATCAAGCGTTTAATGCTGTGAGGGGAAGGCATTTTAGTCATTCTAAAATATGACAAAAGACGTATTAACTCACGGCACTGTTTCCTCTTTGGCTGAAATCTGTTTAGAGTCTTCTCTAAGATACCTCGAATCGTCTGAGTCATGGAAAGAAAACACTTTCCTGCCTGAGGATATCTGTGAAGCACTGATATGTAAAAAGTTAAAGACGGGAAGCTGTGATGATGACTTTGTTGCAACGTATTTTGCTGACGTACAAACAAGTAGAATTACAAAGGTAAACGTAAGTGGTGCGGCCTTAACGGATTCCGGATTGGAGGTGCTATCTGTTCATCCTCTTCGAGAAGTCGATGTATCGAACTGTGAATCAGTGTCGGAAAAAGCCATTGTGTCCTTGGTAAAGTGCAAGAACACTTTGACTTCTCTAAACTTGGGAAATTGTACTCGAATCAATGCCTTTACTGAACTCCAACAATTGACTAGGCTCAAGAGTCTTGATGTGTCTCAAACATTATTAGATCAAAGGGATTTTGAGTGCCTATCAACTATGGTTCATCTTCGGAGTTTAAACGTGAGTGCAACGGAAATTATATCACTGGAGCCTGTAAAGACTATGACCTTGCTGACCAATCTTGATTTATCCAAGTGTATCTTGCTTGAGAGTATCGAAGCCCTCAAAACCTTGAAAGGGTATGATATATTTTGAAATATTGCATTTAATTAAATAATCAGATGTGTAAATCGAAATCCTTGAATGTGATTGGTTCTCCACAATTTCTTTTAGTCACATGATTGGTGTGCAATTGTATGGGTGTTCAATTACAGCTTTACAGTTTCTTTGCGATTGAATATGTGTACTTGGACACCTGAGGCATTTGTACATCAATTCTATTACATGTACTTGATTGGGTACTTCCTTGCTGTTTAACATAATTTGTTTATAAAACTGATGGATCATGGTGGTGACATTGAAATCAAAAAAAGTCTACATAAACAATGGCAGAGGCTAAAACAATGATGTTTGCAAGATACTGAGAAAAAAAATACTCCAAAAAATGTACACTGGGTTATGTAATGCCCATGGTTATTATTTAAAATGACTGAAATTCCAGTAGCTACCTGCAAGCCCTAGGTTTTCCTTGTTAACAAAAATGTAATAAAACAAAGAGCAAAAAAAAAAAAAAAACCAAAAGAAAAAAAAAATCGGGTTTTGAACCAATGTCCTATACCAAATTTCATCACATGCACGCGCTTTAATCACTTGCACCACGTAACACGTGCTAACAGAGGCTGGCCAATTTACATAACGATTTCCTTTTGTTTCGCTTCATTGCACACTATTTAACGACTCTTGGACATGTTGGCTTCAATTTTCTCGAAAACGAAAAGCAAACTGGTGAAAAAAAAACAGCAGGGCATTGTTAAGTAAGTAAATCGAAAGCCATATGGAAAAAATCACGCACTTTTGACGAAAAAAATTTTTTGACCTAAATAGTCACTTAGGAGGGTTTTCCACCAGCATCTTCAACTGTATGTAATGCATAAGTGATGTACAGCTACTGTCCTATTATAGGGCAGAATGCCTAAACTATCGTAGAAGTGCTTAGACTAGGCTTGCTGACAACAGTCATGTTTGAGAATCTTGGTACTTAATTCACGGTACTAGAGCAGGTCTGGGTTGGTGTGGACCTTAGGGGTGGGAGGGGAAGGGATGGGAGAAAGGGGTGGTTACTTCCTTGTATAAGCTATGAAGGAATGTGTAACACCAAAGGGTAGGGTTTTTGTGTCGTTTTGGTCTTACACCCGCTTTCAGTGTTACGTACATAGCGACTATCTCTCGACATGCCATCTTTCAACATGCTATGTAACCTGGTCTACGTCAAAATGTTAGCACAACTGACTTCTTTACGGTCAAACTCAACTTTTAGTCATGAAAGATGGATTTATTTGACATCAGACTAGGCTAGGAGTATCAAGAAAACATTCTGTGAGGGATAAATCGACTGTTTTGAATGTTTACATCTTTCGAACATTAACAGAGCGGTAGCAGCCCAATTCCACCGGAAGTCACTATTGAGAGCCAATCGACTACACTAAAATCATTTGAATTATCCCGTAAATCGGAATTCCACAATCTTCTTCATTCAATTGAGGTCAGTAATTATCGTATACTTATCATTTGTTTGGCTAATAACCGGGAAAATTGCCGGTTTCACAGGTAAACGGTCTTTCAGCCGTTTACATAGCATGTCAAAAGATGTCGCCTATGCACGTAACACTGAAAGCGGGTGTAAATAGGGTATGCTTGTGCATTATGATCTTGAATTAGGTGCGTAGTTTGGTATGGATTCAGGATGTTTTTAGGAGGGGCAGGTCTGAAATAGGGCATTGAATTTTGGGTCTGTTTTTCAATAGAGTAGGGAAAATCACAACTTTTGGTCTTGAATAGGGTAAGGTTATCAAGAAGCTCAATGCACACCCTCACCCATTATTTTTGAGAGTGCCCCACAGTGTGGATATTGTAAATAAAACTGAATACACCTTCCACTGTCCAATAGTGATTTATTTGCCCTTGGTTGTTCTGATGATGGACAACAATCCATCAGATGTGTCATTATCTAATGAGTGGCATTCTAGAAGCTGTGTGCTTTGAATCATTCTTTAGAGTTGTCAGATATTTTTAATGTATTTCTTTTTTTTACTTCCTGTTTATTAATAACTTTATATTTTTCCTACTTTATCTTCAATAAATTATTTTGTAGAGTTTTATTGATCAGTGTATGTAAATAGCACTATAAAAGTGATTAAATTATTATACTATCATTATTGATCATATCAGCCATTTCCTTTTCTGAAAATGACTGGACATATCTGAAAATGGCTGGTTAGTTATGGAAATGGGGAGCCTTTCCTAAAAATGGCTGCCCTATATTGCACCTAAGTCCACTAAGTCAAATTAAGAAATGAATAGCATTGAAGGCTAGGCAATCACTATATTTTTACTTTCTCACTGGAAGCAATGGGTTACGGAATACTGTTAATAGTTTTGAGAATTATTGACTTCGCCAATTAGTTCTTTGCTGTTTTCATCTTGATCTTGGACTTAATAATGTGTATAATAATATAGAGTTATTTGCTGGCTTTGATACGCATTAGAACTTTCTTGTGGCATTGGTTTACGAAATCCTGTGATACATTATATTAAGTTATTTATAAGTTTATCACCACTAGCAGGAAGCTATAGTCAAGTTAAAATACAGTTAATGAATAAATATAAAGAATTTTAATTATAATTGATTAGGCTACATACTAGTATTTAATTAGTATACAAGACATTTTCTTTTTGATTTCAGGACGCTTCAGTGGTTGTCTTTATACAATTGCAGAGGATTATTTTGTTCTCTGAACTTGATAGAAACTTTAGTAGAACTGACCCAGTTGCAGCATCTTGACCTATCAAGGGGTGATCCTGATGAACCAATCAGGATGCAGTCGTTCTTACAATGTGCACAGATCAAGGCAGATAAGGATTTCCTAGAAAGATTGCTGCCATCTCTACCAGCCTTAACATGGTTGGACCTTTCAGGTGAGGTTTGCAAACTTGTAAACTCTTTGAAAAAAGTAGAATAAGCGTCAAATTTGTCTGGCATGGTTAAAGATACATTCAGTTGCCAGACATTAACATCGTCAAACTCTTTTTACAAGTACGGTCGAACCTCTATTAAGTGGCCACTCTCAGGGACAAGACAACTGGCCACTTATTAGAGGTGGCCATTTGATAGAGGTTCACACAAAAACAATGTTGGGTGTGGTCCAGTTTTCAGATTATCAAATATAAGTACTTTTGCCTTCATCTGGCTAAAAACGCCCGACTTCAAATCTTCCTGGCCATTTAATGGAGGTGTAAAACAAAACAAAATCACCCTTGGGACAGCAAGAAGCTGGCCTTGGCCACTTGATAGAGGTGGTCGTTGAATAGAGGTTTTTATTACAGTGTATAGCTGACAATTTTTCCAGGACTTTGGCTGCTGGCCACCAAATAAAGGTTGTTCGCTTAACAGAGTATGTTAATCTGGCTCACATAGTCATCTGATGATCATTTTTAGTTAATAAAAACAACCTTTGGTCAAGATGTTCTATCTTTGATGAACTAACCTACCAATGTTCGTTTTCTATCAGGTAATACCAAGTTCAATTGTGATGACCTACAGCTGTTTAGGAACTGTTTTCCACAGAGGCTAAAATTTTTAGGATTGTTTATGACAGACATGTGCACTTTTCCAGAAATTCCCGCAGATGAAGTAAGTAAGGGTACCAGATAGAAATCCATTGCGGTGATGCTTGTGGTATCAAGCAAGTTTTTGATGTAATTATGTCAAAAAAGTGAGGGAGAGTGCTTTATTGATGTTTCTTTCACCTCATGAGGTACAGTTCATAGTACTGTTAGAAATGAATTTACATTTTTATGAAGTCTTGTAAAAATTACATGGACTTAAAATGTCTTGAGCTGACTGCATTATTTATCCAAACAGGTTCAGTTTGGGTTTTGTAGTTCAGATTTGTGAGCCATAATTATGTGAGAAATTGTTGGTCTGCATATGTCATCAAAGTGCTAGACTGACTCTCTGTTGAGACTTGCAAATAGTGTGTGAGATTTTTGTAGCCTGTCTGACAGTGACTCAGTGTTATTCTACAGCCAAGGCCAGACAAATAAATTAATGGGAGATCATGTCATGGTCTAATGCTATGGAACCCAATAGTTATAAGCATGTGAAATGGCCTAGTACACTGTAGTTGGACTTGTAATCCAGAGTGCCCAGGTTTACATACACCCTGCCACCAGATGGATATGTGTTGGGTGATTTTTGTTTGGTGGTCCACTCAGGAGATAAACAAAAATTTTAAGTGAAATTTGTGGTCCTAACTGTATTGGGAATAATGACTGTGCCATTTTCTGAATACAAATTTGTTTGGAGGAGACCCAAATCACATGCTTGGCAAATGCTCAAGGACTTTAAGTATTTGCTTATTTTCTACAGTTATCGTCTCTTCTGAACATTGCAGGTATCAGGAAATAGTAATGCAAAACAAGTCGTATTGTCAGTGAGAATGTATAATCACAGACCCACATTTTTGATCCAGGCCATGCGGGCACTGTTTGATATCATCCGAGATGACAGAGAGTTTGGTTTGAACAAAGACCTGATGTGCAGTGTAAGTCAATAAAGTCTACTTTACTCTTAGATTACTAAAGTCTATTTGGGAAACATACAGCATGACATGAACATATACTGCAAGCAGTTTTCCTCTGTCAGTCAACCTCTGGGAGCAAAAAGTTCAATAATTTATTAATTTTGCTGTTTTTGGACAGGCTGTACTAGAGGCCATGGAAAGTCATCCCAAGGAAAGTAATATTCAACTTGCTGGAAGGTAATGGATATCAGTCAGACTAAGTAAACAGAAGTCTGTCTTCTAATGTGCAATTATTTCTCCTTGTGAGTGATTTGATCTGAAAACTCTTAACTGATAATGCCACCCACCACACAAATCCAGGTTACAATATCAGTATAGAATATTCCAGTCAAATCTCAGATGCCTTACCTGTGGGGTTGAAAACTGTTTGAGTCATCTGTTCATTCAATTCTGAGTCTGGTTAGTTTCTATTGATAACTTACTTATGTCACTTAAATTAATGATTTAAGAAATATTGTTCAAATTAATTAAAGAATTACTACAAAGAAACTTTCACTGTTTTGTCCTGTTATGTCCTTTAGTGCTTCTTTGTATCATCTGTCAAGAGATGATGATGAAAATCCACAACGGATGCTGTCTGCCAAATTAAAGAGGTAGTTCTTTGAAGAGGGGAAGGGTGTGTAAAGATGCTTCTTCTTGTTTCACATACTGAAATTGGCATCAAATGCCTTCTAAGCTTGATGAACCACGAAACACAAACAAGCACAAATTATGTTGACTTTGCCATCTTTTTTACCGTACCATAGCCATGGGCCTAATGTATTCCCTTATAGTAATTTTGGCATGAGTGTGTAATATTCTCTGTTTACAGACAAAATATTACTTTCGATTATAAGTTCCCAACCCCGTACTTTACAATGAAATGAATTTGATCTATTACTATGTTTAAAGCTTTTAAAAACCAGTATATGAAAAACATATCTAAATCAACACTGCTGTGGCTTATTCCAAAACCCCCTTGGGTATAAGCCCTCCATTTATAGGCCCATTTAAAACCCCTTGAATAAGCCCAGGGCTTACAAGTGGCAGTTTACAGTGTTTATTAATTTCTGCTTAATTTCTCAGACGTGTCATTGAAGTCACCATAAGTGCCATGGAGAAGCATGTTTTTGAGTCACAGGTATGTATAAACACAGTTTCAGTGTTACAGAATTTATTGGAGTGATACTACCAAACCTTTCAAAATTTTAGGAAGTAGGTATAAGATACATCTAGCTTACAAACTTTTTTTGACATTTTTTTTTTTCAGCTTCAGAGGAATTGTTGCCTAACCCTGTGCAATTTCAGAATTCCAAGTGAAATAGTATGCAGCATTTATTATTTTTATGTTATACATGACTGTATAAATGAGGTGCACATTAAAATTGATCATTATACATGGGGATTTCAAAGACGATGATTCATCAAAATTATTGATAATTTCCAAACTCAACTTGAATTTTAAATTGCTTGAATAGAGGATTAAATTTACATGTAGGTAGCTTAAGAAACTCCAAGTGGGCATTTGGCAATCTCTAATGCATATTGTCTTTTTTATTGTCGTTGTTTTTCAACAAAAAATCTGTAAAATGCTGAAAATAGTAAATTTTTGTGGTCTGTTAATAGAGAGTTTAATCATGGCTTTTCTCGTAATCCTTAACTAAATCATGCAAAAATAGAAAAATGTCTCCCGCTATTCACCACATATACAAATATTTTCACTCCACTAAACATACAGCTGAAGACAGATGGCTAAAGTTTCATTTTTGCCGTTTGCCGTTTGACGTAACGTCATGTTTAATCTCTCTAAGATGACCCTAGACCTGTGTTTTACCACCCAGTTGATATCTGCCATTTCTTTCTGAAATGAAATTTGCACCTTTAAGTTTCCTAGAATTCACACCCCTGCTTCCCTGTCTCCATGTTCCCCTGCCTTGCACTTTGCATGTACACCTGTTTTACAGTCTTTTATTGCTTAAATAACTTATGGATGATGTGCTGTCTTGTGCCTGTTTGTTGAAGTGTCTTTGTAAAAATTGCAGACTTGTGGTTACAAAAGAATTCTGGGGGTTTTACTGCAAACTGCCATGGAACACAAGAATGACTTCATACAGAGGATTGCTATTGGCCTGTGTAATATGCTGGTGTGTCAGGTGAGAACCATTTACCCTATCAATGATGCTATACAACTTCTGACAAAAGAATGAATGTGGTTAAATATTAATACCTTTTTGTGTCTGGTTATACATATCTCATTAACCAGGTGCCAGGGCCTCGCTGGCTTGGTCAGTACTGTCAAGACCTTGGGGTGATATTCAACTGATACATACCAAGGAAACTTGGTTGCTGGAGTCATTCAGAACAGTGCCCAGTCCAGTACTGGCAAAATATTAGATTGGCTCACAGAACAAACTTAGTCATGTAATTTAACATATTTTATTAAACCACTTGATTACAGCTAGATTTAAAGCATTTTCATTTTTTTTCTTTTAGGTGCAAGATTCTCAGAAAATTGTAGTAGGTAGAGACTTGGAAGGAGTAAAGGTAATGCAAGGCTTGTTTATATGGAGAAGTGTTGTCCTGTGTTGGAGTGTTCTCTTCCTAAAAATCTGTTGCCAAGCTCTTATATGAGAAGTGTTATCCCTCCTACCTAAGCCAAACATTGGCCCTCCTGCTTTCACACATGCTCTAGTATGTAGACTGGTCTCTGGTAGGCAAGTCAAAAATAGCCAACATCTTTCCTTGGGAAGAAGTTGGCTTGTGCCAGTGTCACCTGGCCTACAAAGCTTGTTACTCTCAACCAGGGTCAGCCAACTTTGTAGCGGTCAATTATGGTCCCAGAAAATACACCACTCAGGGTGCAAAGAAAACCAATTTTCAGCATTGCCCTTCAGGCAAGCTGTAAAGTGCTATAGTTTAACTGAAAACTGCTCCCAAAAAATTCCATCCCTTATGGTACTTCTGGGGTACCTGGTGCTTAGGTCTCCATGGCAACCCTGTTAACAGCAATGACCACAAGCACCATTTCACTGAATTACAAAAATGCAGTGAAAATTATTATAATTATTTATTCACCTAAGAGGAGGGAAGGGCCTTCGCATTCACCAACTTGTGGAATTGCACAATGAACCCTGGACACATAAGCACTGTAGGGCTTTTTGGCCCAGCTACTTATTGGGCTGCACTGCAGCACCTGTGAGTCACCATGAAGGAGTCGGTTGGTCAGCACTGTCTTGAGTGACTATTCCACATTCACTTAATATCCATAGAAAGTCTTGAACTGGAATGCATGATTTAATACTTCAAAGTGTTTATGAACAAACCAGTGGATATATGGTGCTACAGGTTTGATTGTGTATGCCTATTAAATGACCTAAATGTTATTAACTACTTATAAATCGAGACTAAGGTCTTTATGGGAAAATATCAAACCAAAACCTTGCTGTATTGACCAAGCTATAGCGAGGTCAATATGGCAAGGCCAAGGTTTGAGATTTTCCTGTTAAGACTGAACATTCAAACTAAATAAGTTGTTTATCATAGGGTTTTTACTTTGCTCTTGCAGGCCGGTAATCGGCCTTTGGGCATTATGAAAGTGTAATGCACTAGAATTAGCCAATCAGAGAGTGCATTATATCAGCTACAAACCCAAGCCATATAATTATAATCTATTTTTTTAAGCTTGAAGTGTCTTTTTTTTTTTTATTTCTAGAAAATCCTGCAAATCATGCGGCACAAGATGGCAAATAACCCGGTAATTTTCTTTTATTTGTTTGTTTTTTTATGATGCCTGTGTCTAAATATCTATATTGCCGGGACTAGATTTCTTTATTCTGACATTCCAACTTTTGTGCTCCTACTGATTCTTTAAAACATTGGCTGAACAAACTTCTCTTAGTTCATTTGTATCTTCATAGACGCTAAAAGGAGATCTAAAGCGATGGACACTAAAAAATAAGACAGTTTTTTTTCCACTTATGTTTCTTCTTGCTCAAGGGATAGAAGCCCATTAGCCTCCTACTGTTTGTAGACATTCTTTTAGCTGGTCACGTGGGGTAGTAGAGATTTGCGTGACAAGCCAAAGGCTACCAGGCCCTTGTTGCTTAACTTAAATTATGAATAAGCCGACTCGTTCCCAGATGTCTCTCGTGAAAACAGTCAAAACACTCCCCTTGTCTTACGGGGATTTGGGGGGATGTATGACAAAACAATAGTGCAAGAACCAGTTTACTTTGGCCTGAAAAGAATTATAGGAAGTTGTCCACCAGATAAATCATTATTTGGTATAGAGTGTACCTGATAGTTTTCTAATAACAGCATGCTAGATACTGGATATCTATGGTGATTGTCTAACTTGCGTAAAATAATCAACCTCTGAAGCCCGCAATGCGTGCATAGATGGTATTGCTTTTAAGATGCTAAACCCTATCTTGCTAGGAACGTGGTGGTGTACTGGAGTGTTGTTGGAGCGCATTGTGGAACGTTACAGGTAAAGCTTGAACACTTAAAAGCATTGAATACTCACAATTAGTGGATTAGCCTTCAAACAGAATGGAACAACCTAGCCTTCATGCAGACGTCTGCTGTTTCCATTTTTTGTTTTCAATCTGCTAAAGCAAACGTTTTGTTTCATTAATGTTAAATCTTTTATCTTTCAGATGAAACTCCAGAGAACTGTGAGTTGTTCATATCTCACGGTGGTATAAAACTCTTCATGGATTGTAAATTGGTGAGTAAGAAAAAACTAAAAGGAGTCAATCGAGATTAGTCCGCGAGTCTGTGACATTCTATTATGGGAGATGTGACTTCGTCAGGCGATCTTTCACATGCGACCAACTCAGAAGAACATCTGTAAATGTGTCCTCGAAAGAGGCTAGCAAAGTTTCGTGGATTGATTCTTGTTATACATGTGATACATTCTAGGCGTACTGCCTTAACAGGAAATGTAGAGGATCTGTAAAAAGATTGCAATGTTTTTTTTTGCACTCGACAGGAACTGGGGGATCAAAGGGATCTAGTGCGAAACATGCTAGGACTGATGGTAAGGTGTATGCTTCATGTCACCACGGTCACTTAGAGACCTTCGAGACTGGGAACGAAAATCGTGAAGTTCGCGTTGAGTTTTAGGACGTGTTTTCATTCAATGTGGAGCCCATTTGGAGGTTCGCTGACCGTCAGGTCAGCGTGCTTTTTTTCGGATCAGACGGTCCAGGTTTGAGCCCCGGCTGGGGTCATTGTGTTGTGTTTTCTGGGCAAGACACTACTCAGTCTCAACACAGCTGTATAACTGAATGGGTACCGGCAAACTACATGTAAATGCCAGAGGAGAACCGTTCAGGGGATTAGCGTCTCGTCTAGAGCAGAGTAGAAATACTCCTAGTTGCTTAATGCTACAGAAACCGAAGTCAGGTTCCAGCAAGATGGGACACTGGCCTGACGCAAACTTATCTTCATCTTTGATTTAACTTCAATGATGGTGTTTTTGTTTTCCTTGTCAGGGTAATGTGGCAGAAGTGGCTGAACTGAGATCAAAACTGATGGTGATTGCCCATGTTTTCTAGTAAGTTCAGCTCCGGCGTTATTACAGTTCTTCATTCTAGCTTTGGTTTAAAGCACTTTGTGGAAAGTGACGGAATACGATCGATATTTTACGCTCACAGTTATTCATACCTAGCTCGTAACAGAAACTCCGGAGTGCAAGTGCTTTTGAGATGGTTTGAGTCCGCAAAAGGGAAAGGGGGGTGGCTCTCATCCTTTACAGTTTACTGTATTCTGTACATCAGGTTTGTTTCGAAAGTTCTAACCACATGCGGGATGTGAGGAGCAGGTCAAGGATTCCTAGTCAGAACTTTCTTGAGTAGAGAATTTCTGTAAAGTATGGCAAGCCTGTCGTTAGAAGTCTGGATTGCCAGAGAAATCGCGTATCCCTGTTAGAGTTTCACGTGAGAAAAAAAATTTCTCTTGTCACGAGCGTAGAACTAAAAGAAAACACCTCTGAGTTCATGATGGTAGTCGGGAGCACCCGGGGAGAGGGGGGGGGGGGGGACTCCAATGTAAAAAGGTCAGGGATGCTCGTCAGAAAATTGAATTGAATTAAGGAGACCAACCTGGGCATGGCTCGGGCTTTATTTGACCCCTAAAATACGTCTTTTCTGATTATTGTTTCTTCGATTGCAGCCCTAAAAGATACCTTGACAGCTACAAATAGTGGCATTTCGTCCTGAACACCCCAAGTGAGACAAAAATCCGTGATTTACACCCTTCATCGAGACGGCAACCCGGGCGGGGGGGGGAGGGGCTACATAGGTATGTGCCGCGGGATAGGGTAGGGCTTTTGAGGTTCTCGATCCTTAAATTGGGTATCATTTTTGCCCCTGTTGGCATTGTGTTCCTCATGCGATCCTTAGATAGGGTACCCAAATTGTATCAGCTAGAATTGCCGTGCGTAAATGCCCAGCTTAACGAAAAACAAGTGATCTGTTAAAACTGGACTATTCGTATACGTCCATAGTTACAGAAACGAAATAAAGTTCAGCCGTCCACGCTGTTCTTAGTTTTTGTTTTTCCTTCAATAGGGTGTCATTATTTGGGGTTTGGGCCTTAAATAGGGTGTCATTTTTCATGTCTTTTATCCTTAAATAGGGTCAGTGTTTAAGACCTTTCGCGGCACACATCTATCCAAAATTCACGGAAGTACCCCCCGGGGACGACGAGCATCCCCGACCTTTTCACGTGGGAGTCCCCTCCGTGCCCGGAATCGGGAGTTTAACATTCTACATTCTGCATTCTGCAAACGGGTCGGATGTTCTAACCGCCGATCTACACGGAGACCTGTGGTGACCTTGGTCATAGCTGCTAACTATGTTTGAATTGTTATGAGTCTTATAAAGACAAGACTTCGGGCCAATACCAGCAGTGAGTTATTAAGTGTGGAAGAAATCTTTGGCGGATTTAATCCTCGTCTATCTTGTTTCTTCCAGTGATCTGTTGCAAACTGAGGGTCAGTTAGAAGTGACTTACAATGCTGCAGGTATCATCTGTCACTTGGCCTTTGACGGCCCAGACAACTGGACTAACCACATGGTGTCACGTGACAAAGCACTCGATCGATTGGTAAGCTGCTGATATTAACAACGTGTTTGTCTCCGGGGTAGGAGGGGGTACTTGGGTCAATTTTTACTGTGTAAGTGTCGCTGACCTCTCAGAACCCCAACCCCATTGTAGGCTATTCTGTGGTCAGCTATAGACCACATCTTAGTCACTTTTGGGCAAATGTAATTTTTGCGATCGCAGCTTAGTCACTTTCTACCTTATAAAGCTTTTTAACTAGTTCCTCCAAAAATGAAGTGACACATTTGGTAAAATGAATTTAGAACGGTAACAACTTTTTCACCCTCGAATCTTCCCATTTTTAAGTCCCTACTTACCGGAATTTTCTAACTTCCAAAATCCCGAAAATGTGCGACCCCATTCTAGTGAGGCTCGATTTCCGCCGCCCTCTCGTGTCTGGTCTACGTTCTTCCCTCCTCCAGCCTACATTCTAGTTACTTTATTGAAAATGTAACTCCTCGTGAGAATGCGACCCCATCCAGCGGCACACCCCATTAGCCTATTAATAGGAAGTGCCCCCTTCTTTCATGAGTTCGTCTACAAACTTAAGTGCTGTAACTACTGAACCTCTTGCTCATGCCATCTCGTTCTTTCTACAGATGGTGACCATTAGTAAATGGGATATCAGCACACCCCGCCAGATGAGCTATCGGTAAGACTGTACTAGAGCTCGTGACAAGAAGCGTATTCTCACGTGTAACCGGGAAGAGAGGCCTTCTGTCCCACGATATCCCTTATCCCGCGGGCACCGACACGCCAAAAAGTATCTCGAAGACAGCTTTTCACGTGAAAATATCAAAGTAGAGTCGAACCTCCTGTAACGGAGGCTTTATTTTCATCCTTCTTCGAGTGAACACCTCTCCTATACAAGGAGACACTTCCCCTAATTTACTGCAGAAAAATGTTCCCGTTGTGATCAGTTGAAGCACGGTGCATCCTCGAAACGCTCAACCGAAGTATCTGCAAAAGTTATTTGAAAACCCATATTTTCCGCCGGGCTATCAAGATTATTGGCTGATGGGAGGAAAATACCCACTTGATTGCTTCGTACATCGTGAACCGATGAAATCCATTTATTTTGATTATCAGTTTTATTCTTCCCCTGAGCGTACATCCATCCCCTCAAAAGGTTAATTGAAGAAATTTTACAATTCAAAACTGTTCAGTTCTGGTTTGTACCGTATTTGGATTGGATGTATATAAACGTAGCGTCTGGAAAATATAGGGTATTTAGAAGAATACAGCGTGCTAAAACAATGTAGCGATATTAAACACGAAAGAAAGTTGTACAATCTCTGCTATTCCACAAACGACATCAAATTGTGAAAGTTCGTCAATGGGAGGCTTATTACCGGGAAAAATTATACCTTTAAGAGCCGAGTCTAGGTAAGATTTTATAGGCTTATTCTCGTGATGAGGCACATATAATCGAAAGAATTTTTACGCGTGAGATTTTTAGAATTCTTTTTGGGAGGGGGGAGGCTTATTTTCGAGGGGAGGAGTGGTTACTATCAGCATTTCATGACATTTCGTTGGCCTTGCTTGGTCTTACTTCTTTCGTTTTCCTTTGCAGGTCGTTTGCTCCAATATTAAGATTGATATCTGGCTGTGATTCTCCTGCCATTCACTATTGGGCTACATGGGCGCTGGCGAACCTTTGCAATGTAGACCGTAAGTTCTCCTGCGCCAGTTGACTTTTAAAATTGTTTTAACTAGCGCGTTCTTTCGTTCCAGGTGCTTTCACTCATGCCTTGAAGGTGGATATTCGTCTTTCTAATTAAGACTGTACGTAATTAAAGTCCCTTGATCGTAAAGGGAAAAGGCATATCTACCAGAAAGAAAATGGTCAGAAGTGCGCGTGCAAAAACGAAGGTCCCCAGCTAGGTTTTCACCTTGCCATTATCTTGTATCAATCATTGCTTTGCTCATTGTTCAACGTTCCTCAACTTAAAAAGCACTTTCCTTAGGTAGTTTCCATAGTGCCTGCGATGGAGACAATCTTATATATCGATGTGATTTATTTATTCATTTAAGTATGTATTTATTTTTCAGCTGATAAATACTGTAAACTAGTTTCTGACGAAGGTGGCATCGGGCTATTGCAAGGTCTTTCCGAGAACTCCCGAACGTCTTCGAGAGTCCGAGAACTCGTCGACATGACCCTCGGACAGTGCCGGCAACACGTGGAAAACGTTTAGTTTTTCAGAGCCAGGATTTAACTAAAGAGAGGAGAAAAAGGAAAAAACTGTCCTTTGAAACAGTTCAGCCTCTGTCCATAGTACGTGGAGACAACTATTGACATTTCGCGTTACGTCTACGATTTGTAACTACAATAGCTAGTGCTTATAAAACTGCTGTAGAAGCGTGCTTTTAGGAACGCGTTGATGGATGCCTTCTGAAGTTTTTGATTTGTGTAAATTTAGGGCTCTGTCGCTTTGGAATGGCTTTATTTAGGGATTTCATGTAATTTATTACGCCCAAGAGTAGCTGGAGTTATTAATTTTGAGATCACCGTTTATATTTACGGTCACATGTACGATAGTGTTCCTTAATTTGTTTTTCCGCTAACCTTGCACACTGCGTCGAGTGATGATATGATCAACACTAATCGCAACTATATAGGTACCCTAAGATTGGACTTCGAATACGAGATTAAGTTCGAGTACGATTTTCGAATTTCAAACCAGTGATGTTTCCAGAGCCCTCGCTCTTCATGCTGGTTTTAAGTGGAGCGGGTAGCTCATAGGATGAGATGGGCTTGTGACGTGATAATTTAAAGTCGTACTTGTACTCAAATCGTAAGTCCCTTATTGTCGAAGACGGTCATAACGATAATGATGAGAGTCAGAAAACTGTCTACTTTGTCTAAGGTAAAATAGCTTTTTTTCCCTCAAAGGGCAGCACCGTGCTTCTACGAAAACACGAAAATGATAAGATAACGTGGCTCCTTAAGTCAGGGTGTGTGTGCGGGTTGGGGGGGGGGGAGAGTGTGTTTTCGGAGTGACGCGGTTTGTTTTTTAACTGTGGCTCTCTTGAAAAGTCTGCTGCGGTCAATTTAATTGACTCAGGGCTTCAAGAACCGCTTGACAATTTTCAGTTATTTTCGTCTGATATTTTTAAAATCCCGAAATGTGATTTCTTCTCAGGCTTTAATTTATATCTCTAAATAACAGACTGATAGTAAACGCTAAAATATAAGTCGGTGTGGACGGTTTTCACTTGAGTGTCGAAACGAAATTGGTTTTGCAATATGGCTTAAAAAACACTCACGCCACTTTGTCAGCCAATCAGAAGTAAAACTAAAACCAACCGTGACTCACTCACTTAAGTTTTCCCGCGCTTCGCGTAACCTACATGTATTTACTGCGAGGTTTGATTGGTTCACTGGAACGTCTGTGTCCTTTGTGATTGGCCAGAGTGTTAACTTTGGTTTTGGTTGTACGACACTCAATTGAAAACCACTCAAACTGATCTAATGCAGCTTTTTGAAGTATACTTAAGGTTGTACCTGTTCACGTCAGCTTGAAAAAACAGGGACAAAGAACTGAATAACTTGAATTTGACATCCCTTGTGGTTTTATTATGGGAATCACGTATCCTCGTGAAACAACATTTACATGCAAAACTGCTTTGGGAAAAATGTAGTCTCTGATGTAAATGATTGTGTGAGCGGTGTAAAACATGTAATTTATAGGATAGTATCTGACTTGTATCTTGGTAATTGTGACAAACACAGCATGCCTCCAGGGAAATGCATAAGTGTGGTACTTTTATGTAAGTAAGTTGCAAAATAAAAGAAACAATAAATGAACACTTGGCTGCCGGAGAGGTCCATTTCTGGGGGGAAGGGGTGGGTGTGGGCAGATGAATTTCGGAGCTTACGATGTATGCTAACACGTATACATTCAGAACATACTAGTTGTGCAACGTGGAATATCCCAAGAGTCACTTTCATGATATAGACACGAATGTTTTACTGGAAAATACACCACTCGTAAAATTCACACGAAACCACATCCGGGACTCGAGTGGCGTATTTTCCATACCCTTACAAGTGAAGATATCGATGATTTCAGTGATATCAAGTTTGTCTCTAAAATTGTACTTAAATTCGTTGGTGTATCATCAAAACATCTTCGGGTCTTCCTCGAAAGTATTCGACAATCTTCGGTAGTCTACGGAAATTTTCGGAAAATGTTCGGCAATGTTCGTGTTACCTTGGGACAAGTTTTGGAGAATCTTCGGAAATAATCGGAAAATGGTCGGAAATCTTCGTAAAATCGTCAAAAACGCCGTCATCAGTATGTCTATATAATGAAAAGAACATTACACGTTAGCTCGAAGATATGAATTTTATGTTCGAGTGGCAAGAACAATATCTCACGAGTGAGCGCAGCGAACGAGTGGGATATTTCCTTTATGAGAAACCAGAAACTGCAAGGGACCGCATACGATAAACGCTGCCATTTTATGTATTTTCGGACCGTAGGTCTTTTCAGATCCGATACGATGCGTTTTTAAAGCATGGTACTGGTCACGCGGTTGAATGTTAAAATGTTTAGGCTGGCCTTGTCTAGCCACATTTAGCTACATTTATTCTTTTGCTTTTCGAGACACCAATCTTGACACTTTGTCTCCTTGCGCCCCGAAACATGTGATGTGGCAACGCGTGTTTCGGGGCGCAAGTGAGTTCAAAGTACGGAACTTGATATAGTGAACGGGTCATTTCGCAATTTATGTGTGTTGGCTGTTGGGCTGGCGTTACATATCTTCGCTACACAGTGCTGACGAACCCCAAGAAGGGCGAAACAGCTGTCCACTGTTGCGATCCTACTTTATCGGTTGTTGTCATGTTGGTGTCTCGAAACGTTTTTCAAGTAGTATCAGCCTTGCAGTCTATTGTTTATTTCCTTTATGTATTTTTTCGGTATACAAATGAGCCTTTAGGCACACCCACACGCAGGATCAAAATTTTTTGCTTCATGTGGGCTGCACAAAACTGCCTATACGCCAGGGAAGGGAGATATTTCTTTGCGCTCCTTCTTTTCTCATTGCTCCTTCTTCCATGGTTCTTCCACGGTTCTTCCATATAGTCTAATAGTTCAGGAACTTGACTTGCCTCGAAGCGTTTCAGACTGCGGTGGCACATCTGTAACTATTTTGGCTGCATTAAAAATTAATTATTAACTGACATCCCTTTCAAATCCCAGAAATAACGGACTTCCGGGTTAGCCGGAATTTTAGAGAGGCTTGGAAACTGAAAATTAACTTTAATTTCTTGGAAAACTTGTGTGCCTTACATATTCAAATGGGAAAGTACTTGGTGGGTACTTCAAAAGTGAAAGCTACTCCACAACATTCATTATTCGTATCTCTTCAGCGCAAAGCACAACAGATCAGTGCAAGGGTGTATGACATAAAAGTTCGGAAAAATTGAAGCGGAGATCGCGACGAGAACAAAGTGGACCTTTTCCGAGAAACACACATCCAGGTAACTTATCGCTGTAAAGAATTTATATAACAAGTACATTTTTGACCCTTTGTGCATAACCAGATTCATAAAGTATGTCCTTCGCATAGGCTGATCGATTTTATACTGATGGTTCACTTTCAATTACGACCCATAGTTGTGGTTTTTTGTCCCCAAGGTTTAGTCTCAAGCTTTGTAGTTTCATTTGGCTAGCCCTGACCTCGTACCTTAAACCTTTCGAAAGTAAATCTCCAAAAAGCTTACTGAACATGTTCTTAGTTAAAAACGAGTTTTCTTAGTTGAAAAGAACATGTCCTAGAAGAGTCATCTGTACTAAAGACAAATGTTTCCACTCTAACCTTTTTAATTCTCGAGGTTGCTATTAGACCGATTCTCGGTAACAGAAAAATTCATCAAATAGGGCCGGGTATTTACGCATGTTTCATATTCTCAGAAATCGTGAGTTCAAAAACATGGGGAAAGAAGTCAATTCTGTTACAAGAAAGCTATCCTTGAGCTTGCCGTGTTCTTCTCGCACAAACCATTTGACCATCAGTTTCAAGGCTGAATAGAAAGTTCAGACAGACCGACCAAACCAAACAAAAATAGTTTCGATTTCGGCTGAACACAGAAAACCCAACTAACGTCAAACAGTGTGTGATCTCACAGAACAGGCCCCTGACCTGGTTTCTTTACGTCTTTTTGTGTATCAAAAATTACGTTGTTTCCGCGGCAAGCTAAGCCGAGATCGTATCACATCCCAGTGATTCAACGTTAGTATCTACTTGCCTTTAACTTTTCTCAACATGATGTGTGAGACGATTTGAGAGGCCCCACTGGGGGGTCTATGTATCCCACTCCAGGTTAGCTTTTGGCCTAAATATCCCGTTAATTCCAGTTGAAAAAATCAACAGTTTTCTACTCGATATCCTGTTTTATTATATGGAGAAGAGTGTTTTACTGGGAACTAAACCACTCGTAGATTCCATACGCCACTTCATCCGGGACCCGAGTGGCGTATTTTCCGTATGTCACCTTTGTGAGCGTCGTATCGTTCAATGACGTCACGATTCCCGCCTTTTGCTTTTGTTGAATTGGTTTCTCCATATAATAAAAAGAACATTACACGGTGGCTCGAAGATATGAATTTTATGTTCTCGTGGCAAGAACAATATCTCACGAGTGAGCGAAGCGAACGAGTGAGATATTGTTCTTGCTACTCGAACATAAAATTCATATCTTCTCGCCACCGTGTAATATCCTCTATTTATCTGATCCTAATATCCCATATCCCATAATTTCCTCCCAAATATCCCGTATGCCGTTAATTGTTTACCTCATTTGTGTAAGCTGGTAAGGAAAAGCATTTATAGTTCATGAACAAACGATACTGATCTAACCATGAATCGAAAATTATGGATCACTGACACAACTCACTGGTCTTTGAATTCTTTGGACTAACTAAATTCTGAGAGATAAGGGTCAATTTTTGCTTTAGGCATCACTCTTCACAGATCCACCCTGGACTACCGGGTCATTGAGCTAATGAATTTTCACGGCCTTTCTAAGCATATCACTTTATACTCGCACAGTCACTGGGTTGATGTAGGAGAACACTAAGCCTGTATAGTTTATACATGTATCACAAATAGCATTTTTAAAGCCATCGTTTAGTTGTCCTGAGTTTCTGCAGTTGAAATTCAGAGAGTAAAGTGCAGACCTGGACACCTTTCGTGTGCGTGGGTCCGCCTGTGTGACTTCATTTTGCGATTTTGTCACCCATACCTACATGAACAAAAAAATTATATTCCTACCTGAAACATGCTCTGATTATAAAGAAAGAAAAAGGGATATTACAACTTCGTTACAGCATTTGCAATTGTCAGCATCGTGCTTCCTAGCTGTATCAGTTTCCGGTGAAGCTGTTTCCGGTCAGTTTCGAACCGAAAGCTAAACTTAAACGTGACGTTGTGCATTACGTGAAAGTGAAGTCATCATGATATATATCCTCAATCCTAAAACTTGGTGATGACTGAGAAAAAAGTGTGAAGACGATCACGTGGTGAGGCTTAGAGTTTGTGAAAAATGAGGTCTTGGCGA
Source organism: Orbicella faveolata (assembly GCF_042242905.1). NCBI lineage: Eukaryota > Metazoa > Cnidaria > Anthozoa > Scleractinia > Merulinidae > Orbicella > Orbicella faveolata. The sequence continues at coordinate 8,849,258 of NW_028301565.1, forward strand.
TCCAGGCATTCCTTAAGCAGTCTATTATTTATGCATCTTAAGCTAATAACGCCTAACTGTTTAAGGTTTTCAAGTTGTGTATTGTTTTTTTTATATGTATACCTATATATCTAAGATTAAATACAAATTCAAAAACAAGCAGAAGATTCGTTACCTCGTGTTGGTGTTTGCTTTCTTCGCGCAAAATTATGCTCTCAACGAGGCTGGTTGCCAGGCTCTGCTCTTTAGTTCCGCATCAGCTGTGTGCTCGTGCGGTAATAATAAAAGAGGGCCGAACCTAAAAAATTCTTCTTTTTATCGTTCATATGTCGGCCTTATGATGACAGTCAAAAGTTTTGACCTACATAAACGCATTCTGAGACTAAGTCAGAGTAAAAAGCAGAAGGCAAATGAAAAAAAAATATATCAGGACATTTTCAAACTCGATGCAAGACACTTGTAGATTTGCGAGCCCTTTATTACTGTCACAAAATTACTGTTTGTACTGCATTGAACTTGTTTCAGCAGAATAATTAGAAATTATTAAATCGTTATCTACGTAGGTGTCCATGTGCCAGTGTAATTATCTAATTTAGGAAGGTGTGTTTCATTATCGGATGATAAATGCATCATGCACAAAGTGTGAAACCTTCATTGCTCAAATTGGACTGAAAGGACTGAATATACTACAGGACGTTTGCAATTCTTACTCGTAAGTACCATTATTATAAGGTGAAATTTTCTTTAGTGCATCGCGCTCCTCACACTAAACGGATCTGGCTTCTGTACGTCATGTTCGATCAAAAATAACGCAAGACATTGAAGAAATTGCCAAGGTCATAATCGTGCTAAACAATGGGCTTCTGTGAGATAGATCAGCGGACAAACTACTTTCTCAATTGAACTGGCACATAAATCGCTTCCTGGTAAGTTCTTAAGATTTTTTAACTGAGGTTTCTCTCAAGAACATCTAGTTAACTGGTGAAATCTTGGTCTTTGTCCAGCTTTTTCGAAACTGCAATTAACGGAATCCGCAGTAATGGATTCAGTTCACTGCAACTCTATATTGCATGGGGATGGCTGGAAAATCGCATGCATCAAATGCAAGTCCGTATTCGGTTTATGGAACCGTACATGAGAAGTGAAATCAAGACAGGATTTCTATTAGTTTGAAACATGCTCGATATTTGGGCGACACTCCATTTTATTGTACCTGTTTGAAATTGTTTAAAATTGCACCGTGTGAGCATGAATACTTCCCTCTCATCACTCGAAAGCTAAGGCGGACGAATTCAATCCGCCAAAATAGACAGGCATTTTTTTCAGAATTGAGATGTAAGAAATCAGTTTTTTTCTAATCAATCAACGTTCAAGTAAAACACAAGGAAAGAACTGGCATAAACACCTCACCTTAAACACAGTTAAGACTATGTTGGCTGAATAAGACCCCTTCGTTCAAATTTTTTGTGCGTCAGCAATGTTCTTTACTGGGTTCGACGGTGAAACCTGTATTTAGCGGACACCCTTGGGACACTGGGATACCCTTGACACCCTTGGGACACCCTTGACACTGGTGTCCGCTTAATACAGGGTGTCCGTTCGTTCAAAACAGGTTCTAATATGTTGTGCAATAATAGTTTTAAATTATTGAGACGGAATCCACCAGAAGTTTGAGTACCAAGTGGACAAAAACCTAGTACCAAGATTATATACATTGTATTTCAAACTTCTGTACGACTGTTTTAAATATCTGCTCGAAAAAAAAAAGTTTTCTAGCAACACCAAACGTCGAAAACGAATGTTGAACTTCGTATGAAACACTTGAAAGTACTGGTAAAATGAAACTGATGATGAAATTTTGCCTGTGTTTGCACAAGTTCTCTGAACTTTGAAATTTATTTTCTCTCGTTCCCATGGGAAATTGTTTTCGGTGTTATTTCAGGAAGTTATTTAGGTATTTAGCTTTAAGAAAATGTTAAAATGTCTGTAAAATACTTAAAATTATTCTGGTACCAGATTTTTGTCCACTGAAACCTGAAATTGCTCGATTTTCTATCGGATTACGTCTTACCTCTTTTGTAATACAGGGTAAACCAGTGTAACCCAGTGTAAGATCAAACACTGCTCAGTATTGGTGTCCGCGTGCGCTTAACAGAGGTGTCCGCCGAATGCAGGTTTATTTTACAGGCCGGTAAATATGGACAGAAAATCTTGGGACTTCAGCTGGTTTCCACTTAATAGAGGGTATCCGCTTAATATGGGGTCCGCTTAATACAGGTTTCACTGTATTTTGTTGACGAAACTGCCGGTGGAAGCTACAGTTGTTGTTGTTTTTTTTTGCGAAAGGTTTTCATTTTACTGATTTCAATGTCGATCTATGTTCAGTAGAATTTTAAAAACTGCTGTCTATGGAATCACTAAAATGTGTGCTTCCTCTCGTAATATTAGTTTAGCAGGCGACCTCTGCTGGCGACTTGATTGAAGCTTATCTGACCCCCTAGACATTCCTCACTGATGGTTGTATCCCTTAAAGGCTATGTTCACACTTTGTGCTCTAGTGCAGTGCCCGAGTACAGTTCTCGCTGGACACATATGTGAACACATAGTTTTTTCCAAGCACTCACCCAAGAATTCGGGCGCGGGCGGGTACAAGGTCTCGACCTTGTATTCGGGAGTTAGATGGTACTTGGGCTTTTTGAGTACACCGAACTCAACACTATGCCGGTACCCAGGCACCAGTGCTCGCGCACCAAGCGCGAATACAGAGGCACTTTGGGTGGAAAGTGTCACAGAAAACCGTGTCAGTTTAGAGTCTGAGCGTGCACCAGGGCTAATAAATTAGCCATGCTTCGCCCATAGTAGATATCAGCCGTCCCAAGAAGCCATCTCTATCAGGACTGTTTGGGATACGAGAGTGAACCAAGTGAAACTTTGTAATTGATCGTAGTTTTTACAGTGTAAGATATACGCTAAATCTGACTGCCGTCAATTTTTGAGATTCGGCACATTAATCAGGAATAACGTTGATAGGTGTTAGAAAAAATGGACTGGACTGTCTTGAGTTCACTCTGTTGTTCCGACAATCTCCTCTCAAGTTTTTTGTGAGTTTAGGAGGAATTGGTCGAATTGACATCTCAAGAAAATAACATATTGAACAGAGTGTAGCTTGACCAAAAAAGTATTTACTTGATCACACCTGAATACTGATGTTTTGTTACTTTCACACAACCTGTTCGTATGCCAATTATTTATGATCACGTTAATTAAATTGTTGTTAAATGTTATTGTTGTTTATCATATTATTTTACAAATGTTAAAGGTTATTTAAGTCCAAATTAGCACTTAGCGGCAAAAGAACTATCAACCTGATAAAACACAGAAATACAAATTGTCTATCCATGAAAATTTTCGTTCCGAGTTCGACAACTGCATATTAAAGAAAATGAACTTCTAGTGCGGTTTTTCTTTTTGCATGTAAATGTGTTTTCCCGTCATATAATTGAATTCTTCTCAGGCTCGTACACCTGGCAAACCTCCAAAGCTCTATGAATCAACTGCTTGAATGACATATTTTGTATATTTGGCACAGACTTGAAGATCTCACAGCTTTAGGGTTGTTTTTCACTGACAGATTATTTGACACTTGTAGCACAAGAACCTGTCGAACACTGAATTTGCCAGTGCAGCGCAACGCCTGGTTTAATGAGGTGGAACGAAGAAGCAAGAACGACTAAATCTCACCTCAGATTGCTACGAAATAAGGAGAAGATTTTCTTACCGTTTTTACCATAATTATTCCTGATGCACACGTCTTACTGCTTACCGTAACAAAAATAATCTCTCGGTCTCACATGCCGCCTATATTTTGCAGTGACATGACCGCGGTAAACAAACGGCCACACCTTAATCTGGAGCATTTGGGGACAAAAACAAGTGAATAATCTACCTCAAGTTTTATGGCGTAATTGTTTTTTATAAGTGTTTTTTGTTTTTCGCAGCAACGAACAGGGCGTTGGGAGGTATAAGTCTCGACAGTGAGAAAAGCTGTTATCAGTGGACTGCAAGGTGTTCACCAAGTGCGGAACTGGATATAAACGGGAATTTTCCCTCGTGGATGGATTTGACGCCAAGTAGAAAGGTCAGTTACAGTTTAACGAATTTACAGCTGTCGTCGTTTGTGTTTATGATCAATCGCAGGGCTCCATAACTGACTGAATTCTGTGTCGCGTGAAAGCGGAGCACTATACAGAGCTGATAGGAAACTAAATTAGCATTTATTTCAAATATTATTTAAGAACGAGGTAAGGTTTGTTTTCGAAACTGAAGTAGGAAGAAATTTGTTTTTTATGTCCAAGAAATATATCGAATTATTTAAATACTTTCCTCTTCGCCGGTTGAAGGCGAAGAAGCTGGGAATGTTGCGTTTCAGCGTTATCGCTGCTGTTTTTATTACTTGAGGCTAGGGCAGTTTTAATAGCAGGAAGACAACACTTATTTCGGTCTACCTACATGGTTAGAAATTCTCCGCGGGTCACCTGTTGCCATATACTCGACTTATTTCCTAAACACGTGTGCACGAAAGCGTGAGGTAAACATATTCACTAACTGGGAGAGGCTACGGTGAGGCAAAATAATTCTACACAAAGCTCTTTCGATCGCGTTTGCTGTATTTCAGCTCTACGGTTCACGTTTTAAGGTTCTGCGAGCTTGATCGTGCAAAAATAAGAAGACAGAAACGTGCATCGGGCTGAACATTTTCTGACGCTACCTGCTAAAAGACCTGTAAACTTCGGCAAAAATAGACATACAGTATACGGTTTTTACCTTTCCATTGCAACAGCTATCCCTTTATTTGAATTGCATTTTTCGGTGTTACTATTCAGTAAAAAGTTCCCATTTCTGCTGGAACCGGAAGCTGTTTTTTGTTTTACTTTTTGGCTAATCTTGCGTGGGTTGTTGGTCGCATAGAAACACTCCCAATTTTCCCTTTGTTGGCTTAGTGACTATATTTAGGCAATATCTGTCTGTCCTCGATTGTTTTTGAAACCGGAATAGGGAATAGTGGCTACACGTTCCTAGTGATTTTTGGACAGCTAAATCGGTACAGCAAATTAATTGGCCACCATTGTTAATATTGCCGATTGTCCAAGGAAGAAAACATTTAGCATGTTTCATTTCCGCCTTGTCGCTAATGCATTTCCGGTCTCTAGCTTCTGTGTCAGCTGTGAAACGATGTGAAGCCTTCATAAAACTGCTCTGGTTCGAACAATCCGCCTTTTCATCCCAGACTTTTGTACCGGAACTCGAGAAGCCCCCCAGAAACGGCTGGGTAAAATACACCCACGGGCGACCGCAAGAAAGAAATTGAGTTTACGGAGGGGCTAAGTATGTTTCAGGCTGGAGATGGGGGTAGGGGGAGGGGGGAAATTAAACCACTAAGGCAAAACATTTCATTTACTACGCAACCCCATTTTGTATGAATGAGAGTTTTTCCCGCCTGGTTCCAGTCAGATTTAACAATATCGAACTTTTTTTTTTTTTTTTTTTCTTAGCCCGACAGATTGTTTCCTTCTAGAATTTCCACGCGATTTTCGGAGTTCGCAAGCGGAAGGATTTGTGAATTTTATTGTCAATTGTTGTATAATGTAAAAGAAAACGATATAAACAAACAAACAAAATAACAGGTGAAACGTTTCAGACTCGCGCTGCCAGCAATAAATATTGTCGAGAAATGTACAAGTGCAGATCTCACGGCTCTGTAAAGGACGCGCTTCTCCATAGTTCGAAAAGAATTTTTATATTTATATAACGATAAGTACTTTTGATTCAGTGTTACAAACGTTTCGTCGAGATGTCAGATCTTATGATTCTTCGTTGCCGGGAACAAAGGGATATGTCTGGGCCTGTAACCAGAGTGAAATCTGTATTCATGAATGCGCGCATATCAAAATGCAGACTATCTGGAGATTTAGTTAGATACAAAGTCCAAGAGCGATTTTAAAAAGGTGAAATTTCACCACTAAGGTCAGTTTTTCAAAGCGTTCTTGCTGAAAGGAAACGCCTTGAAAAAATGTAATGCCTAAATTAGTGTCAATGTGATCACAGCTGAAATTACGTTGCGTGAGGTTCTTTCTAGAAACAAAGAAGGTCTTTTTGTCGTCCCCTCCCCTACAGGAGTTGTGTTTCCTCCTTTGTTGGCAAAACAAACCAATGAAATACAAGTACTGCCCTTCCGACAAGTCTAGTGAGCAAGCGCAGTTGCAGCGCAGGGATGACGTTAACCCCGGGGGGAGATACCGTCAGTTGCTTTATCCGGTCATGGCGTATACCGATCGGTCATGATGGAACTGACGAAGCTCTCGAACAGCGCAACATAAATCCATCGACTCGAACAGGGATTTTCAAATGTGAGGGGTTCACCTCATTCACCAGAGTTGAAAATTTACATCATACTTCCTTTGGGAGTGTTCAAGGACTGAATAACGACATCTTTTGTGTGTCCATACGCTTAAAATTCCTCTTTGTGGAAGCGAAACTCGACTTCCTTGCGGGGAGAACCGTACAACGATTTGCTGCGATAGATCGTAAAGTTCCTGCTTTCTTGTAAAGCCTAGTGGATAGCTAAAGGCATTATTTGTGCAGACAAGTATCTTCCAGTCTTGGATAGCGTTTTCTCTTAATGTTTAAGGTGAGTTTATGAGGCGTGAAGCGCCGCATCATGATCGTTCTTGCAGTCTCAGGAACGTGCAGAAACAAGTAACTTTGCATTGTTTTTCTTCTCGGGGGTTAAAATGCTCCTCGTGAAGTTTTCGTCAGTTTCTGTAATTATTTGTAAGTCCTGAGACTGTAAAAGCGATCTCTTTTGAAAGAAATCGGCGAATTTCTATCACGATGAAGCTGTTCTAAATCTGTCGCGTTGTCGTAATGTTGTGGTTCTTTGTTCAGGCTTGTCAACTGTTCAGAAATTTCAATAGAAAATATGCTGCTTATGCTGGATTGCTATTGTAGAAACAAAGTTTGCCCTTTCTAAGGTAGTACTGTTTCGTCGTTGCTTTTTCTATCGACATGTATGATTTATTATTTTGGAATAATCTGTTATTCAGAGTGCGATCGATCATATTGAGCTTTGTTATGCATTCGTCAAATATGACCCTGAAGGCAGTCGAAAGAATTTCAAAGCCTCGGCACTTTCGCCAGTGTTTGTTCTGTGTCTAAGCGACGTATGATAGCGGAAATTGTTTGCTGAAGTTTAGAAAGGATCAAAACTTCTCATTTTAGTGTTATTTTCTTCACTGAAGCTTCTGAGAAAGTTCAATATTAGTACGGTTGTTTGTGACTCGTTCTGCTACAGGAAGTCCAATTCTTATGGTTTGTGCTTACGAATGCATATTTCGCTAGGGTCACGAAACATGTTGGTCGAGAATCAAAGGAACCAAAGACAAATCCTTTAAGACCTTTGAACAAAACTTTATTCGAACATTTTAAAATTATAGTTAAGTGCTTTGATCAACTTTGAAAGGAATTAATTTTCATTCCCAGCTGTAATCTCATTACAAACATAAATTATGACTACGTAACAGTCGCCAACACGCTGCAGTTGTAATATTTTACAAAGAATTCTTCTAGTTTTTGACGGTCGGCGCCTTCTGAATTGGAAAACTGGGTGACAGTAAATGTGTTTGAACACACTCGCAAAATAACGTCATTTGCAGCCATTTATAGCAACATGTACAAACGGTATTTTTCTGAGCTGGTTATTGCATATCACATGATTAGCAAGTCTCAGCACAACATAGGGTCAAACTGTTATATTGAAAGTAAGAATTGCTTGATTTGAGAGCAATTTTGTTTGTTTTATTACTCCTCAACTTCAAAAGCTAATCACAGATAATGTTGATAAAATTTTCATTCTGGACACAGTTTTAGTAACTACTCTTTTACTGAACTGCAAAGTGCAATGTAATTCAGACTGGTTTTATGTGAGAACCTCAAATGACCATTTAGAGTTAGTGGATGACTCGTTCTCTTAATCTTTAGTTTCCACTCTTGTCGTACTTTCAGGCTATCCGGGTCAAACCAGAACGTAGTCAGGTGACTAAAGGGAATTTTTGATTTCTTTTGTGTACAGAGAAAATGTGTGATTTTAGTTCAGTTTTCTTAGAACTAAACCTGTAGGGTTTGAAATAGCATTTTCATTGTACATGTACAATTTTAGTTTTTGATGTACACTGGGAGAAATGCTTTCAGTCTTATTTCAAGTAGTATCTGGCGGTTTAGGTGAGTTTTTGGTCCTTTGCAGCGTGGGATGGTGTTATTTTGTTAGGCAAATTCTTTGATGCAAGGTTGACTCTAAAATATGTAAACAGGAAGCCAAGTCTTGTTTAAATTTAGAGCCTTTGATTCTATTGAGAACATCAACCTTTTACATGCAGAAATCTTGAAAATGCAAGAAATACCTTACTATAGTGTTTGGTTAGAATTATTATGCACAAAACTCATGTCATTCAGCTCATATTTAATAGTGATGTCAAACTACTAAAGAATGAGCGTTTACAAATCTGAAATGGCAAGAGCATTTTAAAATTAGGTTAGCAACAGTGTTTATGTTTCAGTACACTTACTTAAAAGTTGAGGAGGCAAGTGCATTAATTTTGTTGCTAAATTTAAGAGACTTTCTGCCTTCAGGAGATGACATAATTTTTATCTTTGGCTCATCTTTTAAGCTATTCGCCAAGTTTTGTTTTACTTCTGTACTTTTAAACTTGGTGGAGTTAAATAATGTACTTTCCAATTTTTTAAATAAAATATAGAGTATAAGATACTGCTAATTTCATGAGTAGGTATGCTAAGCATTTCCTTTTTCCTGGAAATCTGTTTGAGCAGCTGCATGGAAACACTTTCACTTTTGACATGTGACTGTATGACTCAGCAGAGTGTAATGTTATTGGCCATCAGCCATCAGCTGACTCAAGTACATGTAGCTCTAAAAACTGTTTTCAAGCTTCAGACAAAAGGGTGAATTTCAAAGCAAAATGTTGCGGGACTTGTTTGTGAAAAAGCTGTAACTTTAACTTACTTGCAAGAGTCTAAGCATTTTCAATTGTGTGTTCTTTCAATAATTTGCATGTTCTCTGCTGTGGTGGATGCAAGGTCATATTTGTTGCATCTCTTTCAGGTAATACAGTTAAAATCCTTTGCAGCCTTTTTAAATATTATCTTTGGAATAAACTTTTAGCAATAGATAAAGTATGTTTGGAACCTGTTGCTCTGTCATAATTATCATTTCTAAGAAACCAAATTTCAGGAACAAAATTCGTTGAAAATTGACCAATAGCAGTTAAGTGTTAGTGGGTGTTTGTGTGTACATATATTTTGTCTTTACAGAACTGTGGTCTAACAAAAATTATGAGGAGCCCAAAGGTTCCTCAGCATGAAATCCTGGGTGCCCAGTACTTAAGCTTATATGAAAAAGTCTGTTTTTCCAGTTGCCCAAAGGCATAAGTTAGTTGCTTGTGGCACCTGGGTGATTATAGAGTACAGCCCTGTTTTACGCTTCGATATTTTTTTCCATCTAATTGTTATCTTTTGCTCAATAGGAAGTGAAATGGTTTTGTTTTGCATGTAGATGTTTAACATATAATCTGTGCCTTGAGTCCTAATAATATTATGCTTCCTCGCAATATGTCCTCAGTGTACCACATAAACAGCAGCTATTTATTTTAAGTGCTAAGTCACTGACAAAATTTCTTTTCATGACCTTCCTATGTATTTCTTTAAATACAGTCAACTCTCTTGTAAGTGGACACACTCAGGAATTGCAGTCAGTTTAGAAGAATTATTCCCATAAGCTGATACTCAAGAAAAATATGGTGGATGTTCGCTTACAGGAGAGTTACATTGGCGGGTGTTAATTTCATGTTTTATTGGGAGCCAAAAATAGCAACTGAAACTCTTCATTGATGTCAAATGTTCAAACTAAAAAAAAGAAATATAGAGTATGCAGTATACCTTCAACAAAAAGTGGAACGGGGCTTATGTGGGTGTCCCCTTATGAGGGAGCATAAGCAAAAGAAAAATCCAATTTTTATTTTGAAAAGAGTCCGCTTTCCCTTTGGAGAGAGTGCCTGCTTACGGGAGTTTGTAGATACAGAGTTTCACCGGGTGGTACATGTAAAAAGGGGAATTGAAAACAGTGTCCGTAAGTAGAGCTGTCTGCTTATGAGAGTGTCTGTTAATGGAGAGTTGACTGTATCTCATAAATACTGGTTACTGCTGCAGTGATTTCATTTCTGATTGTGGTATGTTTTATTACAGGATACCCATGGTATTTAGCATCAAGTAATTTCAACAAATCTACAATAGCTGATATCAATCATGCCAATTCAAACACCTCAGTGGACAGAGTTTCTCCAGTGCCCAATATGCTACAACGAATTTGATGAGCACGAAAGAAAGCCAATTAGCCTGGGATGTGGACACACACTGTGCGTTTCCTGCTTGTCAAAGCTGTCTAAAACGCAGTGTCCATTTGACCAGGCTGTTGTTGACATGGACATATCTAAGCTTCCTTTCAACTACGCATTGCTTCAGTTAGTAGGAGTGGAAGTGCCAGATGAAGAACTTCCAAACATAGAAAGTGTACAGAACAATGCTGCTCAATACAGAACATCCAAACATTGTATTGAAAAACTTGCATTGTTCTTAAGGCCTGTCACCGGTGCTGCTAATGGAACTATCAATGGAACAACCAATGGCTGTAATGGCTCTCTGAACGGCAATGGAAACAATATCCTCACAAGACCAATGCAGCGCAAGCTTGTGACACTGGTTAACTGTCAGCTTGCCGAGGCTGATGGTCGCACTAGGGCCATGCGTGCCGCCAGAAGCCTTGGAGAACGGACCGTAACAGAGCTCATTTTATTACATCAAAATCAGCAACAGCTGTCTGCAAATCTCTGGGCTGCTGTGCGGAATCGTGGTTGTCAGTTTTTAGGACCAGCAATGCAAGAAGAGGCTTTGAAACTGATTTTGTTGGCTCTTGAGGGAGGAGAGGCATTGTCTAGGAAAGTTTTAGTTCTGTTTGTGGTTCAGAAGCTGGAATCCCAGTTTCCACAAGCTTCTAAAACAAGCATTGGTCATGTAGTACAGTTGCTTTACAGAGCATCCTGTTTTAAGGTACAGAGTTACACTTCACTGATTTTTGTTAATAACTCAACACAAGGTTAGTTAGAGGCAAAATCAAGTTTGTTGGTAGTTAGACAAGACTGTCTAATAAATTTTCACAAGGTCTTCTATTTGTTTCAATTGATCTTTTGTGTTTAAATGCTGGTGAAGAATGAAAATTATATAATAGGCTTTACTGTGGACATACATTTTCTTAGGAAATGTTTGTGTTGACAGTTAATTTTTTTTCAGGTTGAAAAAAAGAACAATGAATCATCTCTAATGCAGCTTAAAGAGCAGGTACAGTTTCTATTTCATTGTGAGATTACATGTGAACCTTAAAGAGTAATCAAAATTAATTGGTTCTTGTAGATGTTGTGATTTACATTTGTTTTCAGTTTGAAGCTTTTTGTTTTATACATGCTGCCATAATCTGAAACAGAGAAAATGAAAATCAGGATGTGTTGTAAAATTGATTTAAGATTTGTTTAGTGCGTTGACATTAATGTTGATGATAATCTGTCAAGAAAAAGGTAGTTACCAGATATTTGCTTTTCAGTACCGTACCTATGATGCTTTGCGGAAGGAACACGATGCACAAATAGTGCAAATTGCTACAGAGGCAGGACTGCGCATTCTCCCAGACCAGTGGTCCTCACTGTTGTATGGCGACCTGGATCACAAGTCTCACATGCAGTCTATCATTGACAAGGTGCAATACTTAACTTCATGGGATCAAAATAATATATGTAGTACACATAATACATTGTCCATAGTCTATATGGCCTATTCGAATACTTCAAAATGTTCCTGTACTTCAATATATCTATGTGAGGCTTTACTGTATTTGAGGTCTTTGATTATAAATTGCAGTCAACGTTTCCAAACCCCTGTATTGTTTGTGTTAACATTACATCGTGGAATTATTTCCTATTATATTCGTTCATCCATAACTATTTTGTTCTGTTGTAGCTCCAATCTCCTGCCTCATTTTCTCAGAGTATTCAGGAATTAATCATCGCTCTTCAGAGATCTGGGGATCCTGGAAATCTCTGCCAGATGCGAGACCAGTTTGAATTACTTTCCCAGATTGATGCCTCTCCAGGTGTGTGTGGAATTGATGCTTTTCTCTCGCTAGAGTTTCCATGTTTTTGTTAGAAACTAGAGAACCAACGCTAAATGTACCTGAAGTTGGTGTGTTGGCCTCATGGTTAGTGCGCTGGACCCTGGACGGACTGTTCCAGGTTTAAGCCCTTGCTGGGGACATAGCGCTTTGTTCTTAGGCAAGACACTTCACTCTCGCAGTGCCTCTCTCCACCCAGTTGTATGAATGGGTACCAGTGAATTTAATGCAGGTGGGTAACCCTGCAATTGACTAGCATTCCATCTAGGGGGGAGTAGAAATATTCCTAGTTGCTTCATGCTACAGAACCTGGGATAAGTTCTGGCTTGATAGGCCCTGTGGCTCATATGCAGACTTGACCTTGAGGAGGACAGAAATGTACTGCTTGTGCTTTCTTCTTAACAAGATGCAATTGATTGCAACTAAATTGTTAAATGAGCTACGTTTGTTTGATTGTCTTCCACAGAAGCAACATGTCCAGAGTGGAAAGAGTTAGAACAAGCTATGACTTCAGTGCACTCTGTGGTCAATGGACTTGTTGACTTTTCAAAAGTAGGTGCAGTTGTATTAAGTTTACAGTTTAATACTCCTTCTGCAATGTACCTGATCTTAACAAACCTGTTGAAACATTCTTAATTCTGGGTGCTTCAGAATTTGTAGTCTGGCAGGGGATTGTAAAGTTATAAGATGTTGTGGGCTGTGTGCTGCCCTTACTTGATAGAGCATTGATCCAGTGGTGCTTTATTTATGTGTTAGAACAAAATTTTCAAAGTTCTGATTTAATTTGAGATATGCACAGGCTTCATACGGAGTTTGGAATTTTTGAAAATGCGTGGAAGTATGCAAGCGTGTTTTCCAGATCTGGAAAAGCACGAAAAATAAGAGTTGAAAAAATGGGAAAAAAATTGGAGTTCTTTTCCAAGCAGGATAAAATGCTTATTTGCTGAGTTAAAGCTATCTTAGCATGTTGAACACCATGTAGGTCATGTAAATTTCATCTAGAGAGCTCTTGCCACCATACTGCTTTTACTTTACTATCATGTGGATACATTCCTTCACTGTCAATTTCCATTCACAGTAGGCAGGTAGTAGGTATCCTTCAGACTTAAGGTTTTCAGCACATTACAGTTTTAGTTCCTGTGTTCAAGGACACCTTGAGTGTGAAAAAAGAACATATTAATGGATTTGGAAACAGTTTGAAAAAATTACTTCATGTACATGTAAATTTTGCATTTAAAGTGTGCAAGAACCTAGTCTTAAGATAAACACTAGTTAGCACCTTGCCCCTCTGACTTGGAATGAACTTTACCTTTACCACAACAAGCATCAGTCCAAAGTGTACATTGTGATACCTGCATAGAAGTACTCAGATGAGTTTTTTTCTTTAATACACTAGTCATATGGCAAAGGAATGAGAGGCTCCAGTGATCCACCACAGGTGAGCATTCTGAAAAATGTGTCCCCAGTTAATATCGGGAAATGTACATCTGTTGATAAGTATCCAGTGGTTACAAAATAATTAACCAACTGTAAATTGACTAGAATTACACTGTACTAATTAACTGCTCTATACAGTTGTACTGTATTATAGAATTGCACATGTACGCCTTGTAACATGGAAATGTTTTGAAAAGATTGTAGTTATAAATTTGTGTTTTTTCAAACACAAATTCAGTGGTCTGCAACAACAGGAGAACGGTACAACAGCAGACCACTGAGGGAACAGCTACTCGCCGGAACAATGGAACAATAGGAAGATCCAAATGCACCAATCACAGCCGACCTTTGTGATATAAATGATACCGTGCAATCAGTCGACCTTATCGCCTGAAGAAGACTAGCAGTAAGTAGTTGAAACGTCGCGATCTACATCCTCAAGTGACTACATCGTGAGACAAACGATAATACACATTATTATAAGACTTAATGTTACAGCTTGTCTGACAAAGTAAACATATATGAGGTCTAAATGGTGCCATCCTCTTTTTTAGCCTCACAACAACAACAAATTTAAAACCAGCATGTGTCGGGATCACACCAGAGGTGGATGTCCCAGAGGAATGCACTGTACATTTGCACATTCAGAGGAGGAGCTTGAGAAGTAGGTGTCATCATTTTCCCGCAATGCAAACATGATAACAACTTTGGGAGAGCTCTTAAGTGTCCACATTTGGCATTAATTTATGTTAAGACAATTCAGCCAGTTTGTAATAGTAAGGCAAGAAAGTTGGCATCAATAGGCCATATTCATACATATATTCTCAGTATTGGACTGGATGGAGGCTCATGCGGGGGAATATCATACAAAGAGATTAAAATTTAATAACAAAAATGTCATGGAAGGTGGCCACTTAATAGGGATTTGCTGCTTAACAGGGGTTTGTTTACCTTGAATATTTTCACCATCGGGTCAATGTCTCAGTGAACATGGAGTCACTTTAAGACAGTCATGATTGAATGCTTCTATCACTTGTCACCTTCTATTTTGGACTCTTATCTTCCATCGCCTTTTCGAAAACAATGTTGATTTGCCTGTATTAAATTTTGGGTGGCTGTTTAATAGGGGTAAAGACAACAGAAAAAACCTCACCAAAAGGTGGCTGGATAATAGAGGTGGCTGGATAATAGGGGTTTTATTTACAGTATTTTACTGACAATAATTTAGGGACTTTGGTAACTGGACACTTAATAAGGGGTGGCGGCTTAATAGGTGGCTGCTTAATAGAGGTTTGACTGTAGTTCCAGTCCACTACCAAGAATATGAATATGGTCTATTCACAGATGTGTTTAATACTTATCCTCAAGCAAAACAACTAGCATACAGTGAGAGAGCATGCTATGTAACTCTTTGAAATTTAATATCTCCTAACATTTATAGTTATAAAAAATCTGTTGAGCAAGTGATCAACATAACATCTTTCCTCTCAGGTTTAGTAAAAGAAGAACTACAAGGCCTCGGCCTACAGCCATTCCTAGAGGATCAGGCCCAGGTGCTGGCCCTGATCAGTTCTCACCTCTTGAAAATGGATCTGACTCCAGTCCTACTGCTACCCAAGCTCCCACAAATGGTATCAATGGCTCTGCACGATCTTCCCCACACTATATTTCTTCTGGTAGGAGTTTCGAAGTTGATTATTGCATTTTAGTGTAATATTCTTTTGACCTTGTAGTTAAAAATGTCCTCTTTTGTTCTGTTCTCACAAGAACAACTGTTTTGTCTTAAGGTGATATGCCACAACCCACTCCTTGCTATGGAGCTCCAACCCAGATTAATCGTCGAGATAGTCAGGAACAAATTATAACACAGAGGATGAAGCAGATGACTGTGTACTCAAACGATGGTTACTGTGGACCTCGCTCACCTTATGATCATGTGCAGTCACCCTACGTTTCTTCTCCAGGAAGTGATAGTAGAGGGTATGTCCAGTATTACGGTCCACCAGCACCTCCTGGAAACTCATATTCCAATGTTGTGTCAAGAGGAAAGGACGTTGCTGTTGGTAAGAATGCTATGTTTTAACCAAGTATGTATTATTAATACCACTGAACAGCTTTGGGGATTTGGGTTGGGCAGGGAAAGGGGTAGAGGGTACAATCATTTAATATGGCCCAGCAAGCCAAAGCTTCACATTTTATCATGTTTTATTAGATTAAAGTTCATCCATTCATCCCATCCTTTCTTGAAAGACAGTGAGGCTTCCAGCTTGCAATAATTTTCCTTCCTGCATTTTGTTTTATTGGGTATCATTGCCTCACAAAAGGAGTTTACAGTGCGACTATTCCAACAAAGGCCACTTCAACAAATTCTTTGCAAATTGACTACTGATACATGTAGTTACCAAATAGTCACTATTCAGAATGACAACAAATCTGTTGCCTTTGTAATGTACATCTTGGTTGCATCGAAAATTTGTTGGAAAACTATTGTTAACCTCCACAATTTTAATTGATAAATTTGTAGAAAATATTGTCGGGCGGTCTCGCTTAGAGTAGTTTCACTGTATGCAGGTGTTTTGCTTGTTACTGGTACATGACTGACCGGTTTAAATTTATCACTGTTTTCAACTGTTCACAGGTGTTATGACTCCACCCCGGAACTCACCCTTGACTGTCCAGGATGAAGGGTTAAATGGCATGACAAATGGCCATATTGACCACCACCCAGGACGCATTGAACATCCATCCATGTACAGCGGAAGAGCAAGACAGCGAATGCCTCAACAGCCTTGCGGTTATCAGGCTTATGACCATTCATTTGGCTATCCTTCAGATCCTACACCTTACCCTTACAGGTAGGTCTACAGTACCCCTGAAGAGGCTTCCACCTTTTGACCTCAAATAACCATTCAGCTTATAACATTTATTAACTGCACTGTTGTACCAATGTTATATCAGTCCTTGTGCCTGGAAATTAATCAACCTTTAAACTACATTGTAAGGATTCTCAACACTGGTATGTGTAGCTGTACATTTACGCTGTAATATTAAAATGTTTTGTATTACATGCAGTTCTGCAAATTCAGTGTTTGATGAATTTCATAACTGATGACTTTTGGTCTATATACCTTTCACCATCCTGCTTTTTAAAGAATTTTTATCAACAGCAAAATTGGGTGTCGTGGAAGTTAAATAAGCCAGTGAATAACTTATTTTGATACCTGCTTCCATATCTAAAAATGTAAGCAAGATCTACTTTGTAAGTGTACAAAGGCACATTTATTTAATACTGTGGCCTCATGGTTAGTGTGCTCGTCTCCGGATCGAGCGGTCCGGGTTCGAGCCCTGGCCGGGGACATTGTGTTGTGTTCTTGGGCAAGACACTGTACTCTCACAGTGCCTCTCTCCACCCAGGTGTATAAATGGGTTGCAGCGAACTTAATGCTGGGGGTAACCCTGCGATGGACTAGCATCCCATCCAGGGGGGAGTAGAAACACTCCTAGTCGCTTCATGCTACAGAAACCAGGATAAGCACTGGCCTGGTGGGCCACTTGGCTTGTATGCAGACTTTACCTTTATCATCGTTGTTTCATTGTCATTGATGTTTTTCATTTCCTTGCAGCCACCAAACACCAGACTTCTACAGCTCACCTTTTCCTGGAAGACCAGTATCTTACGACCATCTTCACCAGAATGTCATGGGGTATCCATCATATCCTGGACGCAGTGATTATAACCCATATTCACGAGCATTTTTTGAAACTCCTGACATGGCTGGAAGAGGGATTTTACTGCCTCGGGGAAGAAGTCCATTTGTTCCTGCTGACCTACATGATGAAAAGGTTTGTGCTCATGCTGGACTTCAGCTTTGTCTCTTTTGTCCAAACTGAGAGCCAAGTCGGCAACCCTCTAAGTTGCGACCGTTTTAGTCATCATGGTGACGAACGTTTTGGGACTGGTGCCTAAGTTGAAATGCCAGTCGCTGCCATGGAGAAATCATGGAAATGAAATTCGGCTCTCGATGTGAGGGGAATAACGAAAACATATTTGAAACAGGGTGTGATACTTTAAAATTTTGAAATATATTATGGGAAAATATGACCGGTATTAAAAAGATTCTTGATTAACGTAGCTAACTCATTGACTCGTTTCTTTGGTAGAGTCCAATGTAAGAAATGTTAGTGATTTGGTAATTAAGGATGTTTCAACTTTTTGAAAAGGCCTATACTGATATACACATATATTGCAATTTGCCAGAATGCTGATTCAACGTCTCCACGGAGTAGCGACACAGCCACTGATTGCGACCTCCTAGAGTTGTGGATCCCCAGGAAGGACACTGACAGCGGTGTCAGCAGTGGGTCCCCACTCAGCCACTCTCCTGCAGCCAGCCAATCATCAAACTCTAGTTTGTCGCCTAGGCAACAGTCTCCTGTAGGGTGGCAACATAGTGGCGAGGCTGACTACATCTGGAGAAACTTTCCTGATGACAGCAATGCTTTGCCACCTCCTCCCACCATCACC
The DNA here is from genome assembly GCF_042242905.1 of Orbicella faveolata. NCBI lineage: Eukaryota > Metazoa > Cnidaria > Anthozoa > Scleractinia > Merulinidae > Orbicella > Orbicella faveolata. The sequence continues at coordinate 8,867,485 of NW_028301565.1, forward strand.
GACACAGCACCAATATGGAGTCCACACCATGGCAGTGAGGTATGCTGCAAACTTGGCCATGTTTTCGTACATAATGCAGTGGTTTCTGAAACACGGAGACCAGTTAAAGCTTAAATGTGCAAGGTGTAGCAAGAAATACTGTTCTCCATTTTATATTAAGGTTCTCTTTATCATGGATTTATGGCTGGTTTTGGGAAGTTTCACATAGTGAATGTATGGAAAACTAGACGAACTGCGGCAAATCCAAAAGAAGTTTATTGTGAAGTCTGTGTTAGCCAGATGGCCACTGAACTGAGAGGCATTGAAGTACTTGTCGTAGCTAACCACAATCCACTTTTTGTGTCTCATCCAGGTTCGCAAGCTTTGGCAACCATTTATTGACTTAGATGAATGGTCAAGGTACGTTGAAACGCTACCCTACTAGTTAAAAGAAACAATGAATTGGACAATAAGGGAATTAAGTGAGATTTGGTTCAAAAGCAGTCTGCTCATTAAGGGACTAGGCGTGCTTTTGTTTTGATTCATGAGATAAGACTGGTATGAAAATCGAATTGAGCTTTGACTACCAATAATTTGATATGGTAGAAATACTTAAATGAAATACAAGAACTGGTGAAGACTAGAACGGGTTGCAAGAGAGGGTAGTCGGCCTTGTGGCTTCCAGAATCCTCCAGCTTCCTTCGTACGGCGTCATCTGTATTCTCAACGGAGAACCTTCCCTCCCAAGAGCTGAGATGCCTTGAGTTATTTTTGAAGGCGTTTCTGTAGCATGATGTTTTTTTACAGGATGGGGTTTCTAGCCCCATGCCCCAACCCTCCTTCTTTTTCATCCAGGGCTTGGGACCGGCAATGGCGGAGTTAAGAGATTAGAACGATGAGATTCATGAGCAGACTTCATTCCCATGACCCACTTTGCAAGTGCTGGAATTGTCACATGCTTAGTCCAACTGATTGTTTTTTTGTTCTTACTTATCAGGAAAGAGGAGCAGATCAAGAAAGATGAACAGTATGCTCGGGTCCTTCAGGAGCAGATGGATCAAAATAGCTCCACTACAACTCCAGAAACCCGGGGCAGCGATCTGTCGCCCCAGACCCGCGTCGGTGGAGATCAACCGGGCAGTGAGCAGGTCAGGAGGGGACAGGTACGAGTGGAATCCACTTGAAACGTCTACACACAGTTTTCATCGCGAACATTGCTCAACATATTGTAACATAGCTCGGTTGTAAATCTTATCATTTCCTTCGCTCTTTCCAGGACGCATCCGATTGCAGCCTGACCATTGACAGCATGGAGAGCGAAGCTGAAGTAAAAAGAAGGAAGCGTGAAGAACACATGAGGTTGCTGCAGGAGCGTAGACAACTTCTACAGAAACAAGAGCGCGAGCAGCAGGAAAGACAGGACCGGAAACTCGCGCAGGAACTGGCCTTCAGAGATGTGCAGAAGGCGGGGAGACTTCCGGATCCGCGGTGTATCATGAAGCCCTTTAATCCTAACGTGATCTCCCGTGGGGCCCCCGTGGGGCTTGGCTTCAGTGGGAAGGGAAGTGATATCCCCGGGGAGCGCGATGCATTCAGTGGGTTAAACAGCTACCGCGGCTCCTGTGCGTCCTCATTGGCTAACGATGATGTCATGGATACGTCAAAAATGACGTCAGGTTGTAGCGGCGACATCCGCGTACAAGAGTGAAAGCAAAAAAAAATCATTTGTTTAATTAGGAATCTTCTATGTACAGATTGTAAGCCTATCTAATTACTTGTAAGAGTGCGTGTGTTATATTCGTGTAATTCCTTCGTTAGACTATAGATCATTCAACGAATCAAATCGACTGAAAGTGGTTAAACTTTTTTTATTCTATGCGTTTAATGGAGTGTTTTTTTTGCTATGTGTTTGATTATGCCCCAGTTTAACTGGACTTGTTTGTTTGTTCCTAATCATGTTAAGAAATCAAAGCACTTTTAAAGTGTCGGTCAGTGGTCTAGGTTTTCAATGAAAAGTTTGTCCAAGGTGTGCAGGACACTGACTGTTTAAGGCTCTAGTGCAGGTCAGCTAGACGAGCAGGTATATATATGAGGTATTGGTTTCAGAGGCGTCAGAGGATGTCAAAGAATTTTTGTTGGCTTTTCAAGTGATTAGTTTGTTAAGAATTCGGTCACAACTCAGTGTGATAAAGAGAGGCCCTCGGAACGATGTGGACGAACGAGAAGAAAAAAGACTACCATTTGACTCGTAATTGATAATAATTTGGATTGATTTAAAGCAATCAATCAAATGATCGCGTTAATCGGCTATTGCCAGTCTCTAGTGGACTCCTTGAAATTCTTGGGAATAGGTGCTCATGATCAAATCGCCACCAGTTGTCATTGTTAGTGACCAACGCCGTCTTGTTTCGGCCTCTAAAGCCTGGCGACTCACGTGGATTTCCTCTCGATCGTGAAGAAACATTTGTTCGTGTAAAAATGACCACGAGAGTTTAGGGAGCGTACTCAGGCCTCACTCTGTTTTACGTGGCCGTGGGAAATGTGGGTTCAAGATTAAGTTTACGGATTATTTGTTTCAACGAACGTTGTTTGAAGGACAATGACGTATTGTCGTTGAAGAATTTACTGACGTCTAATTTGTGGTTAATAAATGTTAGACCCCATGTAAGCGAGACGTTTTCCCAGTCGATATTTGACTCTCCCAGCATTGTGGGGAAAACCCAGATGGCGGCTGGAAAGGCGCGCGTGCTAAGGGATATTACAGGCGAAATATTTATAACTCTTCAACTGACAGAAGGCATTTGTTTATTCTTTCAAGAATCATTAATAATCCCTTTACTAACGTGGTGTCCATAGATTTTATATATATATATTGTGAAAAAAAAATTGTTGTGATTTGACTTTGTTGACAATTTCTCGTGTCGTAATAAGCAATGGATGTGTGTCGTCATTTTAGATAGATTAGTTCTAAAGAGCGAGTTACGTCAAATAAGATTGTGAATTTTTTGGCTAGGTCAGCGATTTACGTCAACAATGGTTCAGTTGTCTTCATTTAATTTTGGTGATTAAGTCAAGTAATATGTCGTATACGTTACATTTTTTCACATTTTCCAACATGTTTGTCCAAATTTTGGCTTTGCTTTTTTATGAGTTCCTCGTGGTTGCTACATAAGTGTGCTGTGTGAGTGAAGTTGCATTTAAATTAAAGGCGCCCGGAAATTAGTTCTGTGGTTTTTCCGCCGTATTTATACAATTTGGTCTATGTTGGGGTTTTAATTTGCTTAAATTTTGCAAGGAGTTTTGTTTTAATCTAAGTGCTTTATATAGTTTGCAAGACCGCTTAGTTTGTAAAGGACGCAAATCTTCGTTAGAGACCAATTGTTTGATAGTTTAGGAATAGTAATGTTGATTAATCTGTTCCCACCAGTTTAGAACAGAACAAGTTTCTGTCTGAAAAGTTGCGACTCAAGATGCCCGAATGCTCGTTCATATTTCATCTTAAGGTTTTGAAAATTTTTAATATTTAACAAAATACTTCAGTGCTGGCGTGAAATTATTCCGCTCTGATCTGTATATGTGGACTGAGTGGGTGGGTTTGTAATTCTAAGTGGCGATTTAAAGGCGTCAGTCAGCCGATTAAATATTGCTTAAGAGAATTCTGTAAAATATGAGTATTCTATAGACATGAGTAGGTCAAGACAATTTTGGCGCCAAAATTCTCTTGGCGCCAGAGGTCGCATGCTTGCGGCATTCCTTATTTGGGCAACTCGTCATTGCTTTACGTTTTGTTGGCTTTCGTTTGTTCGCAGGGAGGAGTGGTACACTCCTTCGTTTTCAATCGCATGTTACCGTTAACAACAGTAGTAGCTTGTGAACAGGAGGAAGCCAAACTGTCGTAAAGTAACAGATTGGTTGTGTAGTAATGTTGATTCTAGCGCATAAAACGGCTGGAAAAAAAATACAAAATGATTGTAAACTCACGTTGTCATAGTATATTTTATTGTACAATAATTTGTATCTTGGTTACTCAGTGGAAAAGGCTAATAAATTTGGTGATGATGTGAGCTGGATGATCCTTGTGTGAGAAGTTTGTGTGTAATTGTTGCATCTTTTATCCGAATGGATGCAATCTAAGTAAACGAAAGGAAAGTGAGGCTATCACAATCTTATCACCCCCCATCCCTCTCCTCCACTTTTGCAACCATCGTCAAAGCTATCATTTTGACTAACCATAGGTTTATTTATACTACACGAAATTTTTGTAAATGTTCTGATAACATTGCTACTCGAGCCAATTTTCATCCGTGCTCGGACCATGTAGAGGTAGTCCGATAACGGATTAAAGTTGACATGGGTACCAATTACATCCGAGCTGTATCAGACAAAAGAAGTGGACCTGGTATTCATCTTATATTTTTAGCCCACTCTTGTCCACGTTCTTTAGGAAGAAGTATTATCAAACAGAAGCAAATATGAAAGCATAATCCGATCTCAGATTCGCTGGAATTTGTGAGTTAGAATGCGCCCCCCATCTGGTACCCACCCACCCAAAAGGTAGCAATAGACGCGTGCACGCCGTATTAAGGCTGGTTTGGAGTCGTAAGACCTAATGAAAATCGAAAATCGGAGTCGTAAGCGGAGTCGATCATAAGCTTGACGGAATCGGAGTCGGAAGAATCAGAACGTTTCCATTTCTTCCGATTCCGTTTACGACTCCGTCGCTTATGATCCAGTGAAAACTAGATTGTCGGAGTCGGAAGTAGAAGCGGAAGAACCAACCAACAAGGCCCGGGATCGAACGTTGTAATTGGTTTATTCTTCCGCTTCTGCTTGCGACTCCGACAATTAAGTTGTGACTAGATCGTAAGGAACGGGGTCACAAGCGGAATGGGTGTTCTGCTTCCGACTCCGTCTGTTTGATTTTCACTAGATCGTATCACTCTACGACTCCGACTACGACTCCGTCGCTAGTGAAAACCAGCCTTTAGAGCTGTTTTGATTTCTACCATAAAATGTTTACTCTAACTGATTGGCTGTACGCCAGTATGGAATTATCTGTGGCAGCAGTTCGCCTTAAGAATAGAGAGGTCGGAGGGTATGGACTGGAAATTCCGCGAAATAACCGAGTTCGAATTAGCAGGGTTCAGCTGCTTATAAATTCTCTCAAATCCTTACGACACTCAATTATTGAGTGTCGTGAAACCAAAACTAAAATAATCACTCTAGCCAATCACAAAGCACACAAGCAATCCGGTGAACCAATCAAAACTACAATCAAATACATGAAGCTGGCACGAAGCGGGGGAAAACGTGAGTGAATCAGCCGGGTCGAGATTGGTTTTGGTTTAACTTCTGACTGGATGACAAAGAGGCAAGAAATATCCTAAGCCAATCGCGGAACGCTATAATGCAAAGCCAAAGGAAATACAAACAACTTTCGATGGCGAAGTGAAACTGATTTAATCAGGTTTAACGCCGTCATATGTACAGATGGTAGATTATACATGTTAGAATTACTGGAAAGTAGAGGGAACGCTATACCTCTACCTCTTCCTTTCTTTATTTTTCCTACAACCGATTTAAAGCGTAATGATTCTTGTAACTACTCAGCTCGTTTAGTTTTTACTATTTTGAGTAGTTTTTTTTGCTTATTTAAGTTTAATGTATTCTTTTGCAGCATGATATTCTCTGTATTATGCAAAATAAAATGGTGGTTGTTGATGTTGGAACCTTTCCTATGAACCATGATGTCGACCGTCACAGGGTAGTTGTGTTATGTCGTATGACGTCAATTCCACTCGCGCCTTTTACGGGAAGCTTACATAAGATCTCTTTTGGTTTAAACGCTAAAATTTGTAGAAAAGTATTTACAAACGCGCGAAGAAACAGCTCAACAATCGACAACAATGAAGTGTTTTGATTGGCTTACTCAGTTAGTGGAATCGGATTTGGCATGATTTAAAGCGAAGCCTTAATAATCAAATATTTTACATATAATTCTTGTCATTACACAGAAACTGAATGAATCCAGTAATTTCTTACTATCTTACGAGATAATCTGACATTTCATTTCTTATATCCTAAATTCTCTTTCTATATTGCTTGTCAATGGCATTCATCTTCAAATAATTCATGGTATTTTTTTTTCTCCACTGATTTGATACGTATGGTGTTTATGTTTTGAAATTCTTCAGTTTCTCTATCTCCGACACATCAGACATTTTGTTAGCTCCTTCTTTATGTCTCTCTTAACAAGCCCGTAAATAAAGGGATTAAGGGCTGAGTGAGCCAGGAGAAACAGCCACGACAAATTCATGGGCGTTTCTATAGCTGAGTGAGCGATCTTAGCCACATCTGTGACACTGAATGATTGCTTAAAATGAAGATAGGCCGCAAACGCCCAACAGGCAACGAACACTATGATCACTATGCCAAGAACTGTGATAGAACGATCATGGTTTGGATGCCTTGGTTTTGTCTTCAGCGGTACATTTCTGGCGTCAGTGGAGCGTTCGATATCGGAATCTAATCCAACACTTGACATTTCACTTTGAGCCCTGTCTCTCGCAGGTGCCACCGTGAGATTTGGAGCGGTGAATTCTGTTTCTCTTAACGCATCATCGTCACTCATGGCAGTGGAGTAGTTAAAATCCACTTGGTCTTTGAGCCTTTTTTCGCGTTCTTTGTGTCTCTGTATGATGCAGACGATATGTAGATACGCCAGAGGTAATGCAAGGCAAGGAAGCCCTATAAACAAAACAGTCTCGACAATAGTAAACACTTTCATCCCCGTCGCCTGATCTTCAAGGTCTTCGACCAGATACGTGAAGTGAAGGAGGGTTACAACAAAAGGAAGAGCCCAGCATATGATGATAGGAATAAGGTACTGCTTGACGGCAATCACAACGGGGTAGGTCAGCGGACGAGTGACTGACTTGTAGCGGTCCCAGGTCACCACGCACAGACACAGCAGTGATGTATAGACGAAGAACTCGTACATGGCCAGCTGAATTCTTCTGGAACACACTATCCAGTATGTGCATAGTAGCTCAGGGGGTGTCACGAACAGGCCTACGCATAGGTCCGCTATGTTTAAGGACAGAACAAACCGATTTGACAGGTTGCTTCGAAGCTTGCGCCTAGTTATGAGGAGAAATATCAACGGCGTGTTTCCGAGAATCGTAAAAAATGCCAGGAATACTCGTAGAGTCCAGTACCAGCGGTCAGTTGTAACGTTATATGCATGAAATGCTTCTGCTATTGAAGCGCTGGAATTTTCCATTACAGTAGTTAGTTCCTGAAAAGAGAATCAGGTACAAACAATATCAATACATTGCCTAGATCAGACAGGTAACGAGAATAGATGAACTACCAAATTCTCAACACTGGCATTGCAAAACGTACGATAATCTGTTAGGAAAATTTACATTTTGAGCTTGGGACTAAAAGAGTCAAGCAGTGAAAACGTTTTTTTTTTCAGGCTACAATTAGTTTTGTTATCCTAAAACTGTGCTGACTCAAGATGTTGTTCAGCAGTATAGCTCTATAGGAGATTGTGTGATTCAGTTTTTCAAGCTATATGTTTTGCCTGCATTCCTATCACTGACTGATCTCCGACCAGTGGTGACGTAGTGAACAATAATGAGATCTAGTGAGTGAAATAGGCAGGAAGGACACAATTTCTATTATCCTGATGTGTTTCAGGGATAATAAAAGAATTGGGCTGAATTATTAAAGAAAGAAGAGAATCTAAAAGAGCTTGAATTGTTTATAAAGCGTAACTAAGTACTTCTTTTTATCACAAATATGTCAAAGAAGAATATCGTACACTCGCCCCTAACCTTCAAATACAGCGGTCTCTCGTTGCTTCATCGCGGAAAAGATACAGCTGACGGTTCGTGTTGAAAGCGAATGCTTCGCTAAACTTATGTTGTTTAGAATTAGAAAAATTCTTTGCAATCTGCTTCTAGTTTTGCAGTTTTCTCTAATTTCCAGACGGTTACGAATGAATGCCACCGATCGTATAAAAACCACATTTATAGCCAGTTTGACTCGGTTTGATTGTTATGGGAACCATTGCTAACCGTTATCCATCAGCTAAGTCAAACCTATTAGCAGCTGGCTGAGGATGTGTTTACTTTTACGAACTTTTCAGACAAAAAGCCTTCCTTTGATCAGCCGAAGCACGTACGAGGTTATTAGGGCGTGGCTACAGGGCCGTAGCTATAGGAGGAGGCAAGGCGAGGCACTGGTCTCGCCAGTTCTTATTTAGAAAGTCTGATGTTAGTAACCACGGACGTGCTGTGAATCTCATGTGCGGTACCATTAACATCTTAAACAGCTCCGACTTGGTTTCAACGAAAAGGAAAAAATGTTTTGTATTAACTAGAGATAAAACATAATGTGTGTGTGATGTGGCGAATGGCAAAAGCTAGAAAGCGTCAGAGCAACTTACAGATTACCGAATCAATGTATTTCTAGTGCACTGCAAGTTATATTCATTGTGTTTTTAACACAGCTTAGTTTGGAATTGGGCATGCCCTTACGACAGGCCAGCTACTTTTTATGTGGTCCACAATAATATCTTGGTATGATAACCACATTGCTTTTTAGTGTTGCAAAACTATTGAAAGTTTCACAAAAACTTATGGTCTACATCGAAACTATCTTTTAAACAATATGTCTCCTACGACTTAGTTTGCTGTGTTCAGGAAATATTGTTTCTGTATAGAATTTTAAAGACTGGTGAAAACTCGTACATACTTCCTGTTTTACCGCCAAAGTGTCGCTGTGATGGATAAATCTGAAAGGAATGACCAGAGTTGAGGCCGCCGAATCGTTTTTTGTTGATAAGAAGCGATGTTTATTTTGACTATATCAAGGAAGTTTCTATCAACGGACAGCTGTCTGGCGGTGTAACAGTAATATATGCAGGAAACTAGTGAAGATCATAGTATATCATTTCAATAAAAATTTCTTTTGCCAGTTATGACTGAAAATTGTTTCAAATTAAATTTCGCTCCAACTTATTTGAAATGGTGTTGTCTAAAACACGAAGAAATAAACCTCAGACGTTCTTAAGGTCCGCGTGTTTTTTTTTTCAGCCCAATTACTACTACGCTCAAGAAATTGCCGACCTCAACCATTCACTTTGAGTTTATTGACTTCTGTTCAAAAATCCCGCACAGCGACAATTAACGTTCTTGAATCAGCTGGCAAGCGAGCCGGCGGCAAAGTAGATGCCCTCGAAATGTCAACTGTTTGCCATCTGAAAGGCGGTTAATTAAATGAAAGACTGAAGAAACTTTAAAAGCTTTACACATTAGCATCCTATATACTTTTTCTGGGAAAAGATAATGCTTGTTTTACAGAGAAAAAAAAAAGAAATTTAAATACAGACGAACTCATTCAAATACAACTGAATATATGTGGGTCTACGAGCGAATTGGGGAAATAGCAACTTTCGATGCAGCTTTTTCTAATATGCACGTTGTTCCAGTCTCTAATTTAGCAGGTAGTCTATGCACAGTCAATAACTCATGTCTTTTGTCCTTTTTTTTCAAACTGCGCTTTAATGGTGTTTCATATTGATTACACATCAACACTCTCAGAGCTCGCCCAAAAGTCGGGTCGGTTGACATTCAAATTTTCCCCGTCATTATCGACACGAAGTAGCTCATGAATGTCTAGAAAATAAGGAAAGTTATGACTTTCCAATTCTCCAAACTATTACTAAGGGAAATGCAGCGAAATTGATGAGGAGAATTTGCATTTTGATGCTATCCATTAAACTCCTGGGCAGTCGGTAGGACGTTTTGGATAAAGAAGGGAAAACTTTTAAAACCGTTACTACAAGAATTTACCAGAGTTTCGTCAGACACCAATTTCTTTTTTCAGCATTCCATTTTTTGCAGAATAATTACAGCATCTAAATGGATTCCTGTTACCGCTGTGCTGTATTCAAGTGATCAAAAAAAGGTCAGGAAATGAGTTGAAGAAAACACCGCAGGGCATTGAGTGTGTTGATCCCAGCACGAGCTAAATTCTTAACATGTCTGATTACTTCCCGGTAGCTTTTCCACCGAATGTTTTTCTTTAATCTCTGTCATTTGAACGAACAGAGGGCCATTACTATTTAATGCTGTCAGTTCATGGTAATTGCAGTCCATCAATAATGGATGACCACTGACTCATTTCTTATTTTAAAAGTAATACGACTTTAAGAAACCTTCAAGGACAATTCATTAGACTGTCGAAGACTTGGCGTTTAGACTTTTAAATGTTTTCAACAGTGTTTTTCAAATCCAAGTTCCGTCCATGAGCTGACGAATGCTAGGCTTAGAAAAGACAGAGGATGAACGGTGAAATATATTGTTTCAGCGCTCAATTTTTATTTTGTTTGAATCAAATTTTCAATCCTTAGCAACACTGCTGCGTGGTATGAGTTTTTTTGTTTTGAAAGCCTTCCTTTTGAATAATTCAATAGTACAGAAAACAAAATCGCAAAACATTGTAGCGAAATGGCTGTTTCCAGCGGATTTTGGGGGCAACATGTATCACATCAACATCACGGTGAATTTGCATCCCATGGCAACTCGTAATTTCGGACAGAATGTACCGTTTAAATCAGAAGCGTGGCACGATTCAATTCAAACATATTTTTGTAGACAATATTTCACGCAGCTCAGGGAAACAAGAACCTGTCTTTGCAATCTCTACGAATTAAGACACCAAAAAAGATACAAAACACGCAATTCACACTAAGGCTTAAGGACAAAGGAAAGAAAACCTGTCTTGATCAAATGAATTTTCACGAGCTGATCTTTTTTTTACGACAGGGAGATTTCCTCTTAAATAGAAACTGATACCAGGTAGATCGCTTGTTAACAACAGGATATTGCACTAGCGTGTGCTCAAAATAGAATGGGAAAGTACTTACTTGCTTCTTGTTCGAAAACTCTTCGCGCGTGTCTTCCTTGTTGCACACGAAGCGCTTCTCACGAACAAGACCGCTATGACTCATAATATCGAGTATTGCAATAGATGCCAGTAGATTGTAATTGGTCCGCGACTCTCACGTGAGTTATGACAAAGATCTGACAACTTTCACCGCACGTTCGTGATATGGCTTTTTATTCACTGAGATACATGGCATTAAGTTGTTGTTCTTTCTTCTAAGATCGCTAAAAGCCTCCATATAAAGACTCGCTTAATATAATCTTTCTCGTGGAAACGATTTGGAAATATCTCTGTACGCTTCTTTGTTTGCTATGTTCTTCCTATTCAAACTCACAAAATTAAAACTCGTGGAAAAAATTGGTTAGAATATTCCACAAACACCTGCATTTATTTTCAAAATAACATTTTGGTTTTAATTAAAAATGTCATTTGATGGAAAAAAACGTGTTCGAAAGTTAATAAAGGCAAATATTTTGCACTTAACAGATCCGGAGAACTTTAGAACCAAAACAGAGGCCTACTTCTAGGTAATAAAAATTACCTTTTACGTAAAGAAGTTGACGTGCATGTTGGATGTCGCTAGACATCGCAAACGTACGTTTTTAAATTATCTGAAGGTGACGTTAGGGCTAATTTTAGTTTCCGTACTTTCTCGATTAAAAGCTGACGGTATGTCTTTCCTTATCTTTAACGCAAAATTGAAACAAAAAAAAACAAAAAAAACCAAGAATAATGAAATGTTGGCAAATAGGCAGATTTGTTGGTCAAGAATTAAATTAGCTTTAAAGACATAGCGGGAGAATTTAGTAATCAGTGGTAAGGTTTACCAGCTTCTTTGTAATAAGGAAGAAAAATCAAACTGTGCTGGCTCATGAATACAATCAATGATTGATGAAAATTAGCTGCAAAATTGACGCTTTCAAATAGACGTTTATTTCAAAGTCGACCATTTGGACCTGGGCGTCTATCTGAACCGGGCCCGTAATCCAGAGCCCGTTAATCGAGAAAACACGGTATGTGATTAACCTCGTGAAACTATCAACAGTGTAATGTGTATCGCATGCTCTCCTTGCTGTAAGCAGCGAGATGAATAGTCAAATCCAGTTTAGTGCAGCGAAAGGTTCCTGGTGTTTAGTAACCGACAGCGAAAGAGAAGTAATTTGCGAAACAGTTTGGGACCTGTACATGACAACTTACACGTATAATGATCCTGAGTAACGAACGAGACTTAAGAAATTGACGTCAGTTTTTCATGCGTCTGTCCTGTTATTGATCATGAATTTCTTCATAACATTGTCAAAGTAGCTGTCATTGTCAATAACAGGACAGACGCATGAAAAACTGACTTTAATTTGTTTTTTACGATAACAAATTGTCAAATTGTCCACTCTCGCTCGTTAACGCATCGCATAAATTATAAATTCATGTGTCTGTCCGCTTACTGACAATGAAAATTAGCCAATAAGCGCGCGAGAATTTCTGCAGTTATCGTAAAATAAGTAATTGCAGGTCTAGTCATAACATTGAAAAGTAAGCCGGTCAATAAACGCCTCAATAAAACAAATTCTTGTTACCACCTACAGTGGAAGGAAGCGACACTTCACAAGACCTCTAAGGAAAGAGGGACCCGCCTTGTTTTCTGGTTTTTGCGTCTATAACAGTTAAAAATGTTACACTCAATTCGTGATCGCGAACTTAGGTTCTACAACTATTATCGTGAATGGTTAGGCAAATAAATTTCGACGGGGGAATAATTAAAACAACTCACTCTGTACTTTCTTATTTTGTTGACTGTTTTCTTCACTCAAACGGTAGTCGTTTTACATGTTTGCAGAACTATTAGTATTTTGAACTATCCAGCGACCGTCACAAATGCCCCATTATCATTCTCGCCCGCTAGAGCCGCGATACTTAGCGTTGGTCTAGAACCAGCCGATTAGGACTTGGACCCACTCTCGTTTCCAGAGCTTCTCGATCAATGGAAAACCTAGGGTTTCATAACTCTAATGAATTGCCTCAAGGTACCAGGAAACGAGGACAGTCAATGGGTTTTCTCCAGGATCCCAGTGATAAAGAACCTTCGAGGGCTTGGGTCCTTGGGTTCCAGAGACTAGTTTGTTTGTGACCCTGACATATCTTGTATCGTACATGAAGATTACACACTTCCTCTAAATATGGGCCTCAGTTAGCAAGGCGTTATATCGTCCTCCGTCAATGGCAAAGGTAATCGATAATAATGATCCTATCTATAACAGAATTCTCGATGGTTTTCTGTGCACCTGTTTGTCACGTAATCGGCGCGGGATCTCGTAGGTGTCCAAGTACAGGTATCCGGGTACAACTCTTTCTAATTGGATGGCTGTACTGAGCTGTTCTGTACTGGATTGAACATGCCACCCTTCCGCACTGCCGGCGGCCAAAGGACCTTTCAATATAGACCGACCTCTCTGTGGAATGAGTTGCAGCCTGCGCTAAAACTTAGCCCAACCGTGACGGATTTCAAGCACCTACTCAGGCGAAAGCTTCTTAATGACTGTTTCATTTAATTTTATTCAACTTTGTCTTCTTTTAACGTTATCTTTGTCATGTGTTTAGCTTTCTGCGTTTTTTTAAACTTTGTAATGTAACATTGACTCTGAAAAGCCCCGTGGTTACGAGCCAATAAAGTATGTATGGTAACAGGATACCTACGCCATTCGCACGTCAATTACGCGAGCTTTAATGGCTTCCTTGTTAATGTTCTTAGCCTACGAGCAGGCTCATGTTGGAGTACAAGCGCGCGAAATCGAGCGGCGAAGCTGCGAGATGACAAAGTGAGGCTCACTTTCTTGGCGCCTCTTCACCAGACTCCTTCCCGCCGGATTGCTTTGCCCTTCGCCGCTCGCGCGTGTGACTGAAAGGTGAGCTTGCTCGCAGGTTATAATGTTCCTTACCGTTTTTATAACTTGAGGAAAACACTTCTGACGTTTTCCCTCAAAAGAAGTTCTCAAAAGATTATTTTAATCTCGCAATTTGTTATTGATACGATTAATTACTAATTGGACCTCGTGTCGGACAATTCAGGGAGTAACGTGCTCGTAATTTCCTGAATCGGTCTCGCGCTGCGCGCTCGTCCAATTTTGAAATTACTCGCCCGATTTCTCCCTGAATTGTACTCCATTCGATCCAATTACTATTACTCTGAATAATGATAACAATGACTTTATTAACGTGTCACGAACACTAGCAGAGGAGAGTCTCCACCCCAATAATAAAATCATGAATTAGAAGGATTCTTGTTACTTGTCAAACCATTTCCAGTCGGCACTGATATTTGAACAGCGCCTTCAAAAATGGCGGTTCATTGTTCAATTACGACTGATAGGTGATTGGTTCTTCATTGCTCTGGGCCATGCTTTAATGATAAGCTTCGCCTTCATCCGCCAACCAGTATCATTTATCGTTCTCTTTCGTTGAAGTCTCGATACCAACGCATTTCTAGAACCAGCCGATTTGGACTTGGACCCACTCTCGTTTCCAGAGCCACTCGATCGATACCTCATTTGCATTTCACTTCCGCAATGCGGTAAACTTGTTTCCTTCACGTTTTAGTTTTGGATGTACAAGTGCTGCGCTATTTTGGAATTAAGAAAGTAGATATCAATGAAGTTTGCTGGGGTGTTGTAAGGTAAGAGGCTGCAAAACATTCAACTTGTACACCGCAGTCTGTTGAGCATATAAAATAATGATAATGTATTGTTATTGAATTTACATCTGTATGATCGTATGATCGTATGATCGTATAATCTATCTAGGTTACGGTTCATAAAATATTTAGCGACAATTCTAAAGAATTAATTTCTTCATTGGATTTGTTATCCACTGTCATGTCTGCCTTATCAGGAATTGAAGGTGCCAGAAGCCCTGATTTCAGCGCTTCCCAATTATCTCAATTTATCGAACCCGTTGATACGTCTGCATGTGGAGTCGTTGGGGAAAATGGCCGTTGGCCGGGCTAGCCATAACCATTAAAGACATAAGCTAACGGTGGATTTGCATTCTGTAAAAACTTAAACAGCAATTATATTTGAAGCGATTAGATGCATTCACCAGTTGCCGCAGCAATTCGGGTTAAATTATGTTCAAGTCTTGTTTACAATGACAACCCTAAACTTATTACTCTACTTAAAACGTCCAAGTTCCAACACACAATAGGATGTTTGTTATATGACTTTGTCCAAAACTGATTGATGTTCTTCTATGTGAAATGTGTGTGAAAATGCCCTAGTTGAAAGGGTTTTCACTTAAACACATACGATTATCTTGTAGCTTCTAGTAGGGGAGTCCCCGACGACGCATAAGCCAAGATATGCAAATTTATCAACATTTTCAAAATGAATTGTCGTGGTTTAATGTTGTCTTAAGATGAGAATATCTTTTTAGACTGGGGGCGAATTATTATATCTGTCTGAGACCAAGTAGCAGAATAGTTCGTCTGCCTGATAGATCGTCCAGGTATAAATCCGGTGTATAGACGAATTTAGACTACGAGTAGTCCCTCTTTCGCTCAGTCCGTCGTGCGTGACGCGAAAGAAAACTACGAGAAAAGAAATAGCCGCACGAAATCCTGGGGGCGAGGAGCCCGCGCTCCTCGCTCCCAGGATTTCGCGCGGCTATTTTTTTCTCGCAGTTTTCTTTCGCGTCACGCACGACGGACTGAGCGAAAGAGGGACTACTCGTGGTCTAAGACGAATTGTGCAGCAAAATCGTCTTCGGCTGATTTGTCGTCTGTCAGCACGTCTTCAAGACGTTTTAACGACGTGCTGACAGAACAATCAGCTGAGGACGACTCTTGCCGCACAATTCGTCTTAGACTACGAGTAGTCCCTCTTTCGCTTAGTCCGTCGTGCGTGACCGCGAGAGATTCGTGTCATCACCGAATCACAAACAATAAGAACCGAAAGTCGGAACCACACCAGTTTTGTACATGTGCAAAATCCGCCATTCGATGACAGAAGGCTCTCCGTTATTTTTCCTTCAAAAGAATACTAAACTGTTCTTTTGCCGAACGTTTTGCTTAAAAAGTCGAAGAAATGTGACTGCAACATATTTCTATCCTCAGTATAGATGGATACGAACCTGATGGTTTGCAAATAGGAGAAAATCCTCCCCAATCGAAACGCCATTTTTTTCGCTTTGTGAAACGAGCTGCGCGGCGCAGTTTAACCCAGATATAACGTCACTTTTTGTTGGATGGTCCAGATAAGCAAATTTCAGGAGTCTTCTGCCCCGCCCCTGCGCGATACCAACGCGATTCTAGAATCGATTCTAGAATCTTGCCGCATAATTCATCTAAACACCGGATTTATTCCTAGACCTAATACAAATTGAGGGTCGGATAATTCGTCTCTAATATAAATTGGGCCAGTGGACCTTTGGGTCGAATAAAATCATAGATCCATGTGTGTCTAAATTCGAACGATGTGAACGTAATATTGCTGGTTTTCAGTGTCACGCAATTCAAAATAGATCAAAATAAAAAATCAAAACCGGTCAATAGATAAAGTCCAGAATCTGGGAAATGAAAGAAGGTAAATATGGAAAGACTCTCGCCAAAATTCTGGTCAGAGCAATTTTTCTTATGCGAGATATGCGGAAAATTTTTTTTCTCAAATTTATAGAGATTTGTATGGAGACGCCATGCTGGTGCCCATCCGTATGGGCACCAACATGGCGGCCGGAAACCAACAGAAACATCTGTCACTGAGTTTTGCTACAAAAGCGTGAATTTATCCCTCGAGGAACTCTAAAACATTAAAAAATTACTTTTTCTAAGGCATAAACTGTTCAGATAGCCAGGTTCCTCGAAATAAGTCACTTTTTTAACCATCATGACAGCTCTCTAGGCCGTCATGTAAATGCCGCGTCACGCAAAAGCCCTAGAAATTCAAGCGTAGTGTATTACAAAACCAAGAACCCATTCGGAGCGAAAATTTGTATGAATATTAGTTTTCAGCTGCTCTTATACATCATTAAAGTAAAATCTCAGGAAGATCAATAGTTTTGTAGTTCGAATTTTAGTGACGTCATGTGAAAACCAGCTATAGACTGTGTACATCCGCAGCCTCCCCTCAATAAAATCGGGTCCCTCTCCCGATTTTTTCTGAGGGAAGGGGACAGATGTACGCAGGCTAACGTAATATTACTTCCAGATTAATTCAACCATAACTAGTCAGAGGCTATGCTTATCTTGATTTAACAGTATCATCTTTAGAGTCTGTAAAATTCCTGTTTATTTATAGTGTTATTTATATCATAATTAAGATTAATGGCAAAGCTCCTGCGCGCCGAAGACGCGCAAGCGGAACCCCATACCTTAGAAAATTTGGTAACCCAGAATCTAAAAAAATTCGTTTGTCACATGACTATCCGTACGTGCGTACGTCCGTTACGTTCGTACGCCAAGCCAATGCCTTGAAAAATAAGATAGTAGCACCATTAACATTTGGACATTCGAGTTTTGTTTAATTGACAGCTGTCAAAACAAGGTATCTGCTGACCAATGTCACGTGACCATATCGCGGGCTCAGTTTAGAACT